>NW_006951545.1:0-5374 GCF_000164805.1 Carlito syrichta | reverse complement strand
CATCTAGGATCTACAAGAAACTCAAACACTCAGCAAAATCAGACAAATCTCCCCTTTGAAAAGTGTGCTATATATGTGATTGGATACGTTTCATAAAAAGAGATACTGGTAGCCAGGAAACACATGAAGATTGTTCAGCCTCACTCATCATCAAAGAAATGCAAATGAAACGTCTTTGAAATTCCACATACCACCTGTGAGGCCGGCCATCATTAATAAAAGAAACAATAACAGATGCATCTCAGAATTTGGGAAGAAATAAATCTTCTACACTGCATGTGGACTGAAAAGTAGAACATCATCTTTGGAAAACAGTGTGGTGGTTTGTAAAAGAAGAAGATCTTGACCTACCATGTGACGCAGTAATTCCCCAGTCGAGAATATTCCTGGAGGAACTCAATTCATTTTACCAAAAAGATACCTGCACAAGTATATTTTTTGCAGCTCTAATCATAATTGCAAAAAAAATGCTACAAACTATGTTGCCCAACAAAGCTGGAAGGGATAAAATAAATGTTGTATATAAACAGTGGAATATTATGCAGCCATAAAAAAGGACATATAGAAGGATTTTGCAGAACATTTGATGGATATGAGATAGGTCATTTTCAGTGATTTATCACAGAAACAAAGAACAGAGGTCCATATGATCTCACTCATGAGCTGAACTTGAGCACTTATACTGCTGTAAGAAAGTGAGTGGCAGTGGTGGAAAACTGTTTAATGGGAGGGGTGAGATTGGCAGTGGAGGGATACTGTAAGGAAGGGAGGGGCATACCTCATCAACCAGGGACCCAACATAATCAATGTTTGTATTTATAATCTGAATTGTATCACACATTTTTAAAAAATTAAAATAAATAAATAAATAAATGAAAGCTGTAAAACATGCAACTGACATAATTTGTTTTTGATTTTTTTTGTCTTTCACTTTAAAAATGGTTACAATTCAGTGTTGGGTTTTAAAATGTTCATTATGCAGGGATTAATATTTTAAGAATTGTATAATACTCAAATGGTAACTCCTTTCCTTTTAATACTTTGGAATGCTTGGTATAATTCTGCCTTCAAAATTGACAACTACATTATTTCTCATATAAATTCTAAATGTTTTATTCTGCCTAAATTGAAACTTGTTGAGATTCCTGATCTATATCATTCTTAGAAAAGTGAACCGTGAGATTCAGTGTACCTAAGTGCTACAGAAAAGACAGAATGCAAAATAAGTCTTACAAATTTTATAAAATAAAACAGGGTATAACTTAATACAGCTTGTTTTATTCTTAAATTATGTGGACATTTTTTGGTGCACTCTGTATTTTCTGCTTGTTAATTTTGATTAAAAGTTACAGATGTGCAATCGTTAGAGAAATGTTTCCATTATATATTTGAAGGAAATATAAAATCTTATCCCCTTTATATTTTAACCCAATTTATATATTAAAAGTGTATTTCCATTGAATCCCCTAGTATTTTCTCTACCCAAGACATAATGCTGTACTCTGCAACAAAGTATCTGATTAATCTGATACTTTTAATCATCAAGCATTTGCAACGAGGCACACAGAAAAAAGTGAATTTGGAGGCCTATATATATAATTCAAAATAATATAGAGAAATACAAAGTAGTAAGTATTTGAGCTCTGCATTAATATAAAAATTTAGATACTTGAAAATTCCGAAAAATTAATTATGATCTTGGAAAACAATGCTAAAATCCTGTATGAAAAACTGCTCAAAACTGTTACACAATACTAAAAACACCCAAAATTTCTAAAATAAAGTGCTAGAGTATTATTTGGTTGTGCTATAACCAAGCTCCAACAGGACTCCGTGATCATAATAATAAAAGACTATATCGTGGGCAACCCCCTCAGTTCCCCTCCCAGTTTGTGAGTTTCTCAGTCCTCTCAATAAAGACTGCTATAAAAAAAAAAGACTACCGCGTTTAGAGAATTCTTGAATGGTCACTTATCTCTGGAGAAATTTTTGGATGTGTTCACCATGTAAGCACATGATTATCTTCACTTCTTGGGAATGAAATCCACCGTGTCTACCCCATTTAGCAGAGCACTGTACACAAGTGCTTGAAGCCAAAGGATTGTTCAGTCGTCAAGGTCACTCCCATTATAATGTCAAAGTTCTCAGGCTGATGTCATCAATGACAATTTGATATGCTTGTTTCCCTGATTTTACTTACCTCTTATAGTGCAAAAATTAGCCTTTTAGTTGAACTACAGATTCAATGAAATAACCATAAAGCTGGCATCATTCTTCTCAGACCTGGAAATTACAATAAAAAATTCATACGAAACCACAAACAATCCTGAATAGCCAAAGAATGTTATCAAAATAAACAAAGAAGGAGCTATTACACTTCCAGACTTCAAACTGTACTATATATTTACAATAATCAACACAGCCTGGTATTGGTTCAAGAATAGGTCCATAGGACAATGGATCAGGAGAGAGAATGAAACCCTCAAATTCTCAACCAACTCATCTTTGAAAAAACTTTCAAGACCCACGGGTTAATAGAGAACATATTCAGTAAATGGTGCTTGGAAAAGGCTGACAACATGCAACACATAGAAACAGGACCTCATCTATCACTATACACCTTAGTTATAAATAAATCAAAAACCTAAATGTAAAACACCAAATTATAATAATCTTAAAAAACTCAGGAGACACCATTAGGGAAACTGGAACCAGAAACTAATTCCTCTTCAGAGCTCTAAATACCCATGCCTTAAGAAGTAAGTTAGACAAGTGGTATCTCATCAAATTACTATACTTCTGCAAAAGAAAACAAACCATCAGAAGAGTAGGGATATAGCCAACAGAATGGGAAAACGATTCTCCACCTATATATCTGTGAAAACAGCATAACATCTAGGATTTACAAGAAACTCAAACACTCAGAAAAATCAGACAAACATTCCCTTTGAAAAGTGTGCAAAATACTAGATATTTTTCATTAGAATAGATACAGGCAGCCAGCAGACACATGAAAACTTCTCAACCTCACTCATCAACAAAGAAATACAAATGAAACCTATTTGACATACCACATACCCCATGTAAGACTGGGATCATTAATAAAACAAACATTCAAAGATGCAGGTCAGGTTTTGTGAGGAAATAAATGCTTCTAGAATGAATGTGGACTGTAAAGTAGAACACTTTGGAAACCAGTGTGGTGGTTTGTAAAGGGACAGGATATTGACATAATATGTGACTCAGTAATTCTCCTGTAGAGAACATACCTGGAGGAACTCAAACCATTTTACGAAAAAGATACCTACACCAATATGTTTTTTGCAGCTCTAATAACAATTGCAAAAGAACATGGTACAGTGATGTTGGCAGTGGAGAGATACAGCTAAGGAAGGGAGGGGCATACCTCACCACCCAGGAACCCTGCATAATCAATGTTTGTATATCTTACTCTGAATTGTACCCCACATTTTTTAAAAATTAAAATAAACAAATAAATAAATGAAAATTGTGAAACATGCAATTGACTTTGTTCTATTTTTTAATTTTATTTTTTAATTTTTAAAATGGTTACAATTCAGGGTTGGGCCTAGAAATGTTAATCATGCAGGGATTGATTTTTTAAGAATTGTATAATATTCCAATGATAACTCCTTTTCCTTTTAATGCGGTGGAATTCATGATGCAATTCTGCCTTCAAAATTGACAACTACAGTGTTTCTCACAGAAATTCTGTATGTTTTATTCTGCTTAAATTGAAAGTTTTTGAGATTCCGGGTCTATATCATTCTTAGATTACTGAAAGTTGACATTCAGTGTACGTAAGCGCTATTCAGAAGGCAGAATGCATACTAACTCTTACAAATTTTAGAAAATAAAACGGTATCGTAATTTAGTACAACTTTTTTATTCTTATAATTTGTGTACATTTTATTCAGGACTCTGTATTTTCTACTTGTTAATTTTGATTGAATGTTACAGATGTGCAATCCTTAAGGAAAAGTTTCTCTTATATATTTGAGGGAAATATAAAATCATATTATCTTCACATTTTAACCCGATTCATATTTTTAAAAGAGTATTCCCATTGAATCCCCTAGTATTTTCTCTACCTATGACATAATGATGTACTCTGCAACAAAGTATCTGATTACTCTGATACTTTTAATCACCAAGCCTTTGAAATCAGGCAGACAGAAAAAAGAGAATTTGGGACCAAATACACATAAACCACAGTAACATCGAGATTTACAAAGTAGTAAGTATTTGGGCTCCTCATTAGTATAAAAATTTAGATAATTGTAAATTCTGAAAAATTGACGATGATCTTAGCTAAAGCAATATTCAAATCCTTTTAGTAAACAGTTCAAAGGCTGTTACATACTACTAAAAACATCCAAATGTTTCTAAGCTAAAGAAAGTGCTAAAATAGTATGTGGTTGTGCTATAACCAAGCTCCAACAGGATCAGTGACCCTAATAATAAAACACTGCCTCGTGGGCAACTCACTCAGCTCTCCTTCCATTAGAGGAATTTCTCTGTCCTCTTAATAAGTGCTGCTTTACAAAATAAAAAAGACTATCTCGTTTAGTGGATTCTTGAATGGTCATTTATCCCTGGAGAAGTTTTTGGAGAGGTATGAACACATGGTTTTATTCACTTCTTGGAAATAAAATCCACTGTGTCTACCACATTTGGCAGAGCACTGTACACAAGCACTTGAAGCCTAAGGATTGCTCAGTAGTCAAGGTCCCTCCCATTATTATGTCAAAGTTCTGAGGCTGATGTCATAAATGACAATTTGACATGCTTGTTTCCCTGACTTTGCTTACCTCTTTAATTTAAAAATTAGCCTTTTGGTCAATCTACAGATTCAATGAAATAACCATTAAGTTAGCATCATTCTACTCAGACCTGGAAATTGCAATAAAGAATTCATATGAGCTGGCCTCGGTGGCACAGCCTGTAATCCCATGCCTTTGATAGGCTGAGGTGAGTGGATTGCCTGAGGCCACAGGTTCGAGACCCGCCTGGGCAGCGAGACCTCATATCTACAATAAATTTTAAAAATAGGCCGAGTGTGGTAGCACATGCCTGTCATTCAGGCTACTCGGAAGGCTGAAGCAAAAGGATTACCGGAGCCCCTCAGCTCGAGGTTGTGGTGGCCAGGAGCAGACACTGCACTCCAGTCTGGGTGACAGAGTGAGACTCCAACTCAAAAAAAAAAGTATTCATATGAAACCATAAACAATCAAAAATAGCCAAAAGAATCTTATCAAAAGAAACAAAGCAGGAGTTATCACTGTTCTAGACTTTAAACTTCACTATATGTTTACAGTAATCAACAAAGCTTGGTATTGGTACAATGTAGGTC
>NW_006951544.1:0-322 GCF_000164805.1 Carlito syrichta | reverse complement strand
GTCTGTTGCCTTCTTTGATTTCTCTGCTTCTTCTGAATTTGGGGGTCACCTTGTGTATATGGTGCTTTCACAAAACAGGATTTACTGACTAGATCTCAAAGTTAATTTCATACACAAGGGCTATGTTTTTGTGTATAATGCATCTGAAACAGCAATGAACACACTGTATTCAACAATTTAAAAAATTTTTAAGTATAGGTTCAGTTCATTTTATTAGCATTTCTGAAATATAAACACAATAACACATATAACATCCTAAATTTATAATTTGATTGATGAATTGCACAATATAATACTAACGCCCTGCCGGGATCGGTGGCTC
>NW_006951543.1:0-716 GCF_000164805.1 Carlito syrichta | reverse complement strand
GCCATCTTCTCGCTCTGGCCCTCCCAAACTGCTGCAATCACAAGCTTTCCATTTGATCCATATCCTGGTTTTCCTGCCTGGTCTTGAAATCTGGTTTGGAGACGACCCTCCTGAGGCCTGCCCTCACCCAAGGTTTTCTGTGTTTTGCTTGGGGTCGAGGTGGGGGCTCTCTATGGTGTCCACCCTGGTATTGAGCTCCTTGGCTCTGGTCAGATCCCCCTCTTATCGTACCCGAGTGCCAATGAGACAGGCGTGTGTCACTCAGCCATCCCCACAAAGGTTTGATAGTCATGCCTTCCCCTTCCCCAAGGCAGCTCCTGGGAGGAGTGCACCAGTCGACCCTACAGAATGAGGCAAGTGGAGGGGTGGGCACCCAGGCAGAGACACACCCCTGCATCTGGCTCTCCCCCTGGGGAGAGTTCAGCGGGCGACTCTTAATGCACTCTATGGGATCCTGTGCCATCAGAAGGGAGTGTGTCTCATGGAGGGACCACAATAAGGGTGTGGAGGGCAGAACCTGGGGCTCACACCTCTCATCCCAGTGTGCTGGGAAGCCTTTCCCTGGCCATCTGAGGAGCTGGAACGACATGTGCTTGCCACCACGCCCGGCTTATTTGGGATGGAGGGTAGAGTCAAGGTCTCCCTGGGTTGCCTGAGGGGAATTGGCCCATGGGCTGTGCCGGCAGTTGGCCTCGCCCTCCCAAAGTACTGGGATG
>NW_006951542.1:0-8275 GCF_000164805.1 Carlito syrichta | reverse complement strand
TTCATAATAAGAGTCAAGGTACTTTTTGCATAAGAAGATCCTCAAAAGATCAAAAGATGGGTGAATTCTGGACCCACAATGTTCTATTTTTCTACATTCTGGTCTTTTAATGAAATTCATTGCTTTAATAGTTAATAAAGCTTGAAACTTAGATTTTGATTTGTCTGCATTTTTAAAATATGGACTTTTAAGTAAAAAAAATACTTGAGCCATGTCCCACAAAGTTTGTGTTTTATGTTTCCAATTGTTCAATTCCAGATAATCCTGCATTTTCTAGTGATCTCTTTTTGGCATGTGATTACTTTAGAAATCTGTTGTTCAATTTCAGTAATTGGGATGTATAAAGATTCTTTTTAATTATTAATTCCTGTTTTAATACATGGTAGTGAGAAAATATGCTTTGTGTGATTTTAATACTTTAAAATGTATTTATGTTTGTTTTATGGCCCAGAATATGGTCTATTCTGGCAATTGCTTCATGTCTACCTTAAAGGTGTGTCTGCTATTGTTGGACGGGCTGTTTTCCAAATTAGATTAACTTAGTGTTTTTCAACTTACTATATTGTGCCTGACATGTTCTATTAATTACAGAGAGAGGAGTGATGAGGTTTGGCACAATATTTGTAGTTATCTTGCTTTCCTTTTTTAAAAAATATGTGATCAATTCCCCCAGAAGAGAATCACTTTTATTTAAAAAGTTATTTCTTATTTCTATGTATTTTATTTTATTATTACTATTTTAATAATATTATTTTAAAGATGTCGGGTACAATTCAGGGTTAGGTATACATATGGTCATTGTACGGATCCCTTTCATTTCTACCAGTTTTTGTTTTCATGTATTTTCAATATCTGTTGTTTTGCACAGACACATTTAGGATTGTTAGTTGAAAGGATACAATTGGTAAAGTCAAAATGGAGTCACCTTAGCTAATGTGCAGACATTTAAATGACATTTAAATGCAACCATTAAAAAATATATATGTAGGGTGCAATTCAGGATTTGGTAGATAAGTGGTCCTAATACAGGTAAAGTTTGCACCTCCCTTTGGTCCCCACATCACCTGGTTTGGAATCAGGTAAATTTATTGATATTAAGTGCCCCCTCTTCACTCTTCTGGCAGTTTCCCACTACTGCCAAATCCTTTCTTCTAGTATCATGATAAATGTTCAGTGTCCGCTTATGAGTAAGAACATGTGGTACTCAGGTCTTTGTTTCTGTGATAGATCACTCTGTATTTTAGACTTTAAATCCATTCAAGTTGCTCTGAAGTCCATATTTGTCTTTCTTTATGGCTGCGTAATAGTCCATCATGTTATGTACCATATTTAAAGTCTAGTCTACTTTCAATGGCAACACTGTAGCTTCCATGTTTTTATTATGTCAATAATGATGCAAAAAACATGTGTGTACAGATATCTTTTTTATAGAATAATTTGAAGATCCCTGGGTATAGTATTATGATAAATGTTCAGTGTCTGCTTATGAGTGAGAACATATGCTACTCAGGTCTTTGTTTCTGTGATAGATCACTCCATATTTTAGACTTTAAATCCATTCAAGTTGCTCTGAAGTTCATATTTTGTCTTTCTTCATGGCTGCCTAATAGTCCATCATGTTATGTACCATGTTTAAAGTCTAGTCTACTTTCAATGGGCAGCACTGTAGGTTCCATGTTGTTACTAAGTCAATAATGGTGCAAAAACATGTGTGTACAGATATCTTTTTTATAGCATAATTTGAGGATCCCTGGGTATACTTCCCAAAGAAGGGTTGCTGAGTTGTATGGAAGGTCAATTTTTAGATATTTTAGGAATCGCCACACTGCTTTTCACAGAGGTTGTACTAGTTTACACTCTTACCAACTGTATAGAAGCATTCCCTTTTCTCTTCCAGAATCTGTTGTTTTTTGTTTTACTACAGATGGCCATTCTTAGGTGGTATCGTAATTTTGATTTGCATTTCTCTGATGATTAATGAGGCTAAGCATTTTTTCATGTGAATGTTGGTTGTTCATGTATATTCTTTTTTTATAGTGTCTGTTCATGTCTTTGCCTATTTTTTAGGGGGCTGTTTGTTTTTTTTTTCTTTCAGCATGTTTGAATTCCTTATTGATTCTGGATATTAGGCCTCTGTAAGATATATAGTTGGCAAATATTTTTCCCATTCTGTGGTCTGTTTCCTCACTCTCATGATGGTTTCTTTTGCTTTACAGAAGCCTTTCAGTTGGATAAAGTCCCACTTGTCTATCTTACCTCTTATGGTTGGGCATCTGGGATTTTGATCAGGAATTGGTTGTCTATTCCAAATTCCGTAAGGCTGTCTATTGTGTTTTTAAGATTTCTATAATTTGAGGTTTTACATTTAGGTCTTTGGTACATTCTGAGTTGATGTTTTAAATGCAGACATTTTAACTGAACTTTTTTTTAATTCTTTTCACATGCTTTTGTAATTGCTTATTGTGTTCCACAGACACCCTGCTCTTTAATAATAAGCCAAGGAGTAACCCAGTTAACCAGGGATAGCTATTGATAATTGGTTTGTAGCTTGTAAGTGTATTTTGTACTCTTTACTCTTTATTCTAAGTATCTGTTTCCCAGCAATGCAAGATCAAGCTAACCCCACCCCCCCTGCATTGTAATCACCCTCCTGTGACTATCCATGGTCCCACCAATGGAATCACAAGACTAATTGCTAGAGAAAGGCAAAGAAAGCAAGACCAGTGTTAACAACAACCAAGAATGCAGTTGCTGGAGATTTTTACTAGCCCTGCTACCAAATAAAAACTTTAAAAGTCCTCTCTGCGTAAAGCATATGCCATGCTTGCCTGTGAGCCTTAGTGCATATCTGTCGAAAGTGCGTAACAAACATTTTTTTCTTTCTCTTTGGAAATCTTTGCTTCATTCCCTCAGCACTGACTACCTTTCCTCAGATTATCCTTACATTTGTTTTCTTGAGAATTGACCCCATTCCTATTAAGTTTTTAATTATCAGTGATGTATGATGTTATTCATGTATATGTACATGAAGTTTTTCTTTGTTTCTTTCTCATTTTTTGAGCCTGGGTTTCACTTTGTTGCACAGAGTGGAGTGCAATGGCATAATTGTGACTCACTACAGCCTCAAACTCATGGGCTCAAGTGATCCTCCTGACTCAGCCTCTCCAGTAGAGGAACTTTAGACTAAAACCCACCTGTTTTGTAGTGTTGGGGTCACACTTTATTGTGCAGCCTGGTCTTGAACTTCTCGACTCCTCAACTCATCTATCTTGGTATCAGGTCTGACAACTGCATTACCTCCTGGGAACCCCTCGCAGCTGGGCTCGTGACCCTCGCGACCAGGGCAGCCGAGGAGATGGGAGAGGTCCTGGGGAAGTCTGGAAGACCTGGGTTGCTCCTCCTTGACTGAGTGTGAGGCGGCTTTGCTCCCCCGTTCCCCCTCGACCCGAAGGACAAGGCCAAGGATCCTCAGCCACTGAGTGCCCAAGGCGGACGCCCTCCCGGCTCCCCTCCCTCTCCCCCTACCCCCACCGAGAGGCCCCTCTGGAGCCAATCAGCTGCAAGCAGAGCTAGGAGGTTCCGCAGCACTAGAATGTCGACCTGCGCCAGTGGTTGGCGGGGCCTCGCGCTGTGCCAGTTGTCGCCTCTTCGTGGTGCCCGCTGCGCCCACGCGCCCGCCCTGACGCGCCACGTCTCTGTCACGAGCCTCATTGAGACGTCACAGGCGCGGGGCTGGTCCGGTGTGTGCTTGGCTGAGAGAGGAGCTGGTCGCTAGGGGGCTCGTCTCTGCGGCTGACTCTTTTCTGGCGATCGCAGGCCGCACAGCGTGCCCGCCATGGGCAACTTACTCAGTTTCTTTCTCGCTAAATTGGTTTTCTGGACCCGCCGGTGATGCCGGCGGCGCCGCATCCCACCCGTCCCCGCCTTCCGCGGGGCAGCCCCGCCTGGCCAGGGCCAACTGGCGGCTCTTGAGCTTGCCCATCGTCCTTTTCCTTCTCTCAGGCTGCTGAGCCCACATGGGGGTCGTATGACTCCACCTCCTAGACTCTACATCGCCCCGTAAGAGGGGTGTCCTGTCCCACAGGCCACAAGCTCCACACTGGGGACCCCACCGCCTGAATCCTGGAGTCAAGCCCAGAGAAGAAACCCGCACTGTCAGCAGAGAAGTCACTGAAGTACAGACACTTGATCTCTGCCGGGATCTCTCCTCTCAGTCGCAAGTATACCCTCCTGCCTTCCCCACCAGAACAGGTTGTCAGTCCTATGGAATTGGTACCGTCCAGACTCCCCGAGGAGATCAAAGGGAGGGCCCAAGACCACCCAAAAAGATGAGGAAAGAGGAGGATCAGAATGAGACCAAAGAACAGGAGGTCAAGAAAGGATCCACCCCAAGAAGGAGAAGGTGTCGTTGACATCTCGGCCCCTAGAGACCCAGTGACAACTCTCCTCCTTGAAGCTCAGTCCTGTGCTTCTGGAGGGAAACCTCCCAGCCCATACTGAAAAAAGAATTTGAGTCAGAAGGCCCAAGTGTCTTCAGTGAGTTCCTTCTGGGAACAACATACAGATCCCAGTGGACACAGCTCTTCTGGTGAAGTCCCACCTCTTGGGACTGATGCAACCATCCTCATGGACCCAGGCCCAGGCTTCTCCTTGTAGCTGAAGTTCTCCAGGGAAATGCCAGAGTATCTAGCTCTCCAGGCTGGCTAATGTTGCTGATGCCTGCGAAGAAGATGCAGGACAACAAGCCCCATGCATTCCACCAAGGAGCTCTTCCCCACCCAGAGCTGCCAGTGCAAAACCACTGCTCCTGCTGCTGCCAATTCCACTGCAGCTGTGGTGGGATAGAGGCGAGCACAATGCAAATGTCTCACGCTTCTAGCCGTATGCCCTTCTCCACAAGTCTCAGTCCTGCAAAAAGAGGTCCCAGGAAGTCATGTGTGGAGATTCCCATGCTTTTTTTTCCTTCCTCATCCTTCATCCAATATATTCCTCTATGACCCTTGTTACCCTGGCAAGCAATGAATTCCACTGGAGTCATTTCTAGTCAATCAGCTAACAGATCTTCTCACTTCACCTTATACCCCATTTCAGATCCTGGTGTTATTTGCATTGACAGTACTCCTGTTTCAAAATGTGACTTTCAGATCTACCCCCAGCGTCAGGGAGCATGCATTCACACTTTCTCCAATCCAAAAATTTTTAGTGGTGCAGTGGCCTTCTGAATAGTCGTCAGCCTGCATCTGCCCACCTACATTTTTCTCCTGTCTCACTCCATGTTTTTACCATCCCTTTGCCTAGAAAACTACCAGTTAGCCCAAATTTAGGATGTGCAATGGGCAAGAGCAAGAACCCTTTCTCCCCAGCTCCGTTTTGATAAGACTTCCTATCATGGTTCCTCAAGTGACTTCTGCTCTAGTGAGCAGCACCTTGCCCACATCATTATCCAAGCTAACCTTTGGCTCCAGGACTTTAGATACCACCTCTCCTTCCATAGCTGTCAGGTCACATCTCCCCTTGTATCCAGATGTGGTCCCCCATTCACACAGAGCACCTGAGACCCCATTGCTCATCACAAGTGGTGCAGTTGAGAATAGGACTATGGATTTGTGGGAAGCCATCTAGTCTTCCTTTGAGTACAGACACCAGGGATCCATCCAGCCAGGGTGTTCCCTTGTGACTTTAGAGTAGCCAGCATGGTTGATCAACTATTTGGAGATACCTGGTCAGAACAATGATGCCTGTGATATAAAGAAGAAAAACAGTCACCAAGGCACTATGACACCTGCTAAGAACCTCAGGAGACAGCATTCCATGGATGACTCCACTTAGGGATCACATTAAATAATGAGAAAGTCTCTGTGCATATTTGGTTTCAACAGTAGGACATTAGTCCATGAAAAAGGAACCTAAGTCCTTTTAAGGCATACTTAACCTGCCCTAATTACATAAGTCAGAGGCCCCAAATCTCAAGAGTTGTGTGTGCACTTGCATATGAGTGTATGTGTGTTTCTATGGGAGACCATGGGGCAGACCAGTTCACTTAGAATACTCTGAATTTGAGACACTCTACAATGGAGAGTTGAAGAGACCTGCACGTACAATATGCTGGGCCTTCTCTGGCTTGACTGTTCACCTGGATGACAAAAGCTCTGGGCAAGATCTCTCTAGTCTTGAGACTGGGAGAATGGTCACTGCTGTTTGCAGGGACTCTTCTTTCCCTTATTGATATGACTTATTGACCCCTTAACTTTCCCAGAGGCTATGTATTCACAACTTTAGTTCTTATTAATCTGCCTTTTCTCACGTTTTTGCTCTTTTACCCAACTGCAGAGAAAGATATGACATGCATGTGGTCTAATGTGTTTTTCACCAGACATACACAAAATATTCTATTTCCAGGGACTAGGAGGTAGAACTAGGTACCTTTGTGACTTCAGATGTTTAGTGAAGAATTTGAGCCCTGAGTCTCTGTTTGAAATTAGAGTGTCAGAGATGACAATCTGGAATAAACCAAAAATAATATTAAGCCTCCAATCAACTGAAAAGACCATCTCTTTTGGCTAAAGGGATTTCAGAGAAAACTGAAACACTAAATTCCAGGCCATGACAGAAGAGAGGTTGAACATACTTCTTATACTCTCTTCCTTTTGGAGTTTGCACTCAAATGACTGGCATTAACATTAAAATAGAGATCATTAGACTGACTAAACACACTTTTTTGTGGCAATAAGATATCAAATTTTAACCTGACTGAGGTATAGTATCACCTGGCCTCTGAGGGCTGCCACCCCTGAGACATCATGTACATAACAGGGCCTTGGCTCCCACAACCCTGTTGTTTCTGTTCAGCATTCCTTTCAACTATGTAAATCTTTAGACAAAGATGAACTGTATAAACCAACTGCCAATCAGAAAATCTTCCACTCCAAATAAATATTATAAACCTCTGTTTCGATATGTCGTGCATCTCTGAGCCAATCTAATGGTTACTTTGCATGTATTGATTTTTATATTTGCCCATAATCTGACTTCCTAATTTGTATTGATTTTTATATTTGCCCATAATCTAACTTTCTAACCAAGTTACACAATGGAGGTTGAGATAAAGGACCAAAAACATGAGGTAAGGTACACCACCCAGGGCCACACCGGTAAGTATTAGGGAGTTGACACATGGTAGGCCTTCACGAGGGCCTGATACATAGCAGTCAGCACTGCTTTCCTTCATCAGCCACACCAGAGTCTTGCCAGAGGCTCTTAGAATGACAATTTGTATTTATTACAACAGAAAAGTGTGAACATTACGTATATATGCGAAATTTCAGAAACTGATTTTGCATGTCTCATTTCACCAGATACTCATAGTATGCATTCAGTTAAAACTCCATATTTTTAAGGAGGAGAGTGGCTAGGTAGAGAGGACAATGAAGTTTCTTTTATCTCACTCAGAAAGTTGTAGGACCAGGATACACAACCAGGTGTGGATGTTACAAAACGACTCTCTTTGCACTTGATGCATAATGCATGCATAAATAAAATCACAGAAGTATAGGACGTATGTCCCTTGTAGGCATATTATTTGGTTGGTGGTATTTTTAACATATAGCAACTAATCAGCACATTGAAAATAATATACCACTCCTTACATTAATTACAACAGCTCAATATTTGGGGTGCATTAATCAGACCAAATAGGTTACGGAAAGATTTACTGACACCTAATGACAATTTTTGAAAGTACTCTTGACTATTTATGAAAGGTACAATAGAGAACTCTCGTATCCATTAAAATACTGGTTTCACGCTACTGAATATACTAAACTCAATATCAGTTTCTACTAAAACCTTATATAACATTTTCACATGATACTAGTAACATTTATGTGTTATAGTATAATAACGGTCAATAGGAGCTTCTTCATTATAATGCTCTGTTAACACATGCGATTAAAATCCATTTTATTTGTGTGTATATTTATAAAACTCTTATGTAACAATCACATTAATTTTTATAAAATACTTCAAACATTTGCATGTGTCAGATGGGAATGAGGCAGCAGTTTAACTTTGAAGGGTCATCATAAGACAACACAAACTTTGTGCATATTGTTTTTTTTCTAACATATCAATAATGTTTATTTTGTTGAAATATTTGTGCAGGTCCCATTAGCTTACTGTTGTGAGAAGCAAAGTAGGAGGTAGTTAAGGGTTAACCTTATTAAAATAAATGGGATCTTTGTGAGGTTTAAAAATCACCCTTTTGAGGCAACTTTTG
>NW_006951541.1:0-312 GCF_000164805.1 Carlito syrichta | reverse complement strand
ATATGGAGGAAGTCCACTTACAGTTACACCCATCAGAGAGGAGGGGCAGTCATGCGGCACACATCATATATGAAGGCCAGTCACTGGAGCACCAATCATAGAGGAGTCTCAGTCACTGGGCACACTCTATGGAGGAGGTCCAGTCACTGGGACACCCATCATGAAGGAGGGCCAGTAACTAGGGTATCCCTTATGGAGGAAGACCAGAAAGTGGGACACCTATCACAGAGGAGGGCTAGTCACAGGGGCAGACATTAAGTAGAAGAGCTATTTAGTGAGGCATCAATCACAGAGGAGGCCCAGTCACTGGGG
>NW_006951540.1:5615-15102 GCF_000164805.1 Carlito syrichta | reverse complement strand
CCATCTGACTTTATGCAACACAGTGAAAATGGAATCAGATAAAAATCTAACTAACTCAACAAACTATCCTATCCTATAATAGCCTCTATGTTTTTAAGTCTGTAAGCAGCCATTTACAGAATTGTGTGAACATTCCACAAAGAAATGGATGTTGAAACCCTAGCAGTAAATAGACTGCAATGACAAAAACTATGAAATGCCAAGAAGAAGCCCAATAACAGAAAACCAAGAAATTTGAAATGTTTTATAAAAGGTGGAAAAATTTCAGCAAGAAGATGAAAAAGAAGGAGATAGGCTAATAGGAAACAGTAGTTGTTAATACCAGAAACCAAAGGAGAATATTTATAAGGAAAAACAAATTAAAGGAATCAACAACATACAATTTAATAGAAAGAGGAGTTAAATACTATTTTTAAAAGATCATTTATAGTGAAAAACTGCTGGAGAGGGGTTACTCTTCATTAATAAGGGTACCTGATCTCAAGCCAGGTGAAGTGGGTACTCAAGTAAGACCAAACTTTACCTGTACAATGACCATTTGTATACCGAACCCTAAATTGTACCCTACATCTTTAAAATATATTTCTAAAATCTATTGAAAAAGTCAAGGAAGAGAAAATAAAATAATTTTTTTAAAGACCATTTAATTTTAGCAACCAAAGATGAAATTGGAGCAAACTTTATGCATATTATTAAAAAGCATAAGTGACATTAGCCAGATGGAAGATTAGAAGGTCCCCAAATTATGTCCTGCCACACATAATATGTCAGCCATTCAAAAATTGCAAGTGCCTATGGGAACTTCAGGATTCAAATAGGATATTGCAAAACTCCTGAGAAGGCAAAGATAAAGGATAATTGCTTTACAAATGAAGGCCAGCACCCCAGTGGCAGACTCACCTAATGTGGTTTCAGTTGCAAACTGAAAGCTGCCCCTTCCTCCAATAGACTCAAGGCCAACTCTACTTGTCTGCAGTCCTGCAACAACTCTCATTCATCAAGAAACAGGAGAATCTGGGTTCATCCAGGCCTCTGGTTACAAGTCAGCCAACTCTGGCTCCAACTATGACTCTTGAAGAAATCTAGCAACATGGTACCATCCCTGCTATACCATAGAAAAAAGACAAGCCTCACTGCTCAGAAACCAAGTGACTCCAGTCCATACCCATGTCAGCAGGACCACTGGACTCAGTCCCAGCAATAGACACTGAAGCAACAATGAATATTGGTTGCAGGCCCATTGCGTTGTGGTCCTGGAGAAATCCTGTTTAGCTAAGGGAATCAGTGAGAAACATGCTTGTCCATGCCTCCTGGGATAAGCCCACTGACTTTAACCATAAATTCTGAAGCAGCTCCGGTATCAAGTTATAGCTCTACTCTACCACAGTCTAGAGCAGTCCTGCCAGTTCAGTTACTCAGCAAGAGCCTTGACCATTGGCATTTCCATGCACAGGCCTACAGACCTCAGATTGAAGCAGCCTTATGGGCCAGTTATAACTCCATTCTACTACAGCTCTAGAGGCAGTCGTGCTTACTGAGGGACTTGTCCAGAGAGCCACATGCATATTCATCCCAGGAAACAGGCTGCCTTGTGCGGAAACAAACATGCCCTCTGCAGACAATTATAGAACACAAAGTGGCACTGTGTCCTAGCTACAGCCTTCTTCACTGTTACAAGATAAAACATACAGAAAAACTTTGTGCCATTGGTCTGGATAATACATTTTTCAATATGACACCCAATGCATAGGCAACCAAAACAAAAATAGACAAGTGAGATAAAATCAAAATAACAAAGTTTTTACACAAAAGAAACATTCAACAGAGGGAAAAGGCAATCTCCTATGAAGTGGAAGAAAATATTGGCAAACCACCTTTCTGATAAAGGTTTGTCCAAAAAGTAGAAGGAATTTGAACAACTCAATAACAAGAAACCAAATAACTTAATTTATAAATGAGCCAAAAATGTAAATAGACACTCCACAAAAGAAGACATGCAATTATCCAAAATGTGTATAAATTGATGCTCAACATCACTAATGCAGGGAAATGCAAATCAAAATGAAAAAGAGATCTCACTTTATAACTATATTATATTAAAGATAGCAACTATTGGAGAAGATGTGGAAGACAAGGAGCCTTTGTACCCTGCTGGTAGGACACAACTGGTACAACTATTATGAAAAACAGTATGGCAGTTTCTCAAAAATTAAAAATGAAACTAACATATGACTAGCAATCACACCTCTGGGTATATATTCAAAGGAAATAAAACCAGTATGCTGAAGAGATACCTAACACTCACTACAGCCTTATTTGCAAAGGTCAAAATAAGGACTTTATCAAAGTGTCCAAAAATGGACAAATAGATAAATAAAATATGGGAGACATACAAAATGGTGCACTATTCAGTCTTTTAAAAAAGAAAGAATTGTTTTTCATTTGCCACACCATGAATAAAGGTGAAATTGTGCTAAGTGAAACAAGTCAGACAAAGAAAGACAAATCCTGTATGATCTTACTTACATGTATAATTTAAATGTCAAACTCAAAGATGCTGAAAGGAGTATAGTGGTTGCCAAGGGCTGTAGGAAAGGGGGAAAAGAGGAGATATTGGTAATCAGGTGCAAAGTTTCAGTTAGGCAGGATAAATAAGTTTTGGAGATCTATTGTATAGTTAATAATAATGTACTATATATTGGAAAAATGTTAATAGAGTACATGTTAAATGTTCTCAACATGAAAAAAGTGAAGTATTGAATATATTAATTAATTAGAATTGGTTGTGGCAATCATTTTACAAAGCATTTGAGTATCAAAACATCAGTTTTATACCACTAACATATGTAATTTTATTTTTAAATATATCTCAAGAGAACTGGTTAAAAACAAGAAAAGACAAAAAACACATGATCCCACTTATTAGAGAAATCTATAAAATTTCAAAATCATAAAACAGAGTAGCATGGGGGTTTCTGGGGTTGGAGTTTGAAGAAAATAGGGAAATGGTGAAAAAGTATGAAGTTTGAGTTAGGTGGAATAAATAAGTTTTGAAAGTGTAATGTACTGAATTCTGACTATAGCTAATAATACTTTATCATAAACTTGAAATTTGCTTAGAGAGTGGATGATAAGTGTTCTTATCATCTTCACAAGAAAATACTTTGTGAGGTGATGAGTTTCATAATTATCTTAATTGAAGTAATCTTTTCCATCATAAACACATATCAAAATGTCATGTTTTATGTCTTAAATACAAGTTTTATTTGCAATTATACCTCAGTGAAATGGTGACAGGGATATGATAAGAGACAAAAGTCCAAACGATAAAGACAAAATCTAATAGAGTTAAGCAGTGACACTACAGAAAGGAAAATGTGATGCTCGGTCACAAAACAAGTCTGAACAAATTTTAAAAAATCAAAATAATATCAAGTATCTTCTCAGACCACAGTGAAATAAAACTAGAAATTAATACCAGGAAGAACTTCTAAAACTATACAAATACATGGAAACTACACATCATGAACCTGAGCAATCTCTGGGTCAGTGAAGAAATTAAGACAAAAATTAAAATGTTTTTAAAATGAATGAAAGTGAAAACACAACATTCCGACATACCAGACCTATGAAATAAAGCAAAAATAGTACTAAGAGGGAAGCTTATAACATTCAATGCCTGTATCAAAAAAGTAGAAAAGTCATAAATTAATATCCTAACATCACATCTCAAGAAAGTAGAAAAAAAGTACAAAGTTCAAAGTTAGTAGAAGAAAGGAAATAACAAAGGCCACAGCAAAAATAAATAAAATAAAGACCAAGGAAACAATACAAAAAATCAACAAACAGCACATTTGCTCTTCAAAAATATTTAAAACTTGAAAAAATCTTTACTAGACTAACCAAAAGAGAAGACAGAAGATTCAAATAAACACAATCAAACATGAAAAAAGAGACATTACAGTGAATACTACAGAAATACAAAAGACCATCACAGACAATTTTGAATAATGAGAAATTCACAAACTAGAAACTTGAAGGAAATGGTTAAATTTCTACAAACATACAAACTTTAAAGGTTAAATCAGATAGAAACAGAATTCCTAAGCAGTTCAATACTAAGTAGTGACATAGAATCAGTAATAAAAAAACTCCTCCCAAAAGTCCACAGCCAGATTGAATCAGAGCCTACTTCTGCCACATATATAATGAAGAGCTAATACCAATCCTCCTAAAACTATTTCAAGAAATCAAAGAGAGGGGAGTCTTCCTAACTCATATTATAAGTCTATTGCCATCCTTATACTAAAACATGAGAAGACCAGAACAACTAAAGAAAACTTCAGGTCAATATCCATAATGAACATAGATTTAAGCAAAATTTCAACAACACCATCACCAACAAAAACAACAACAAAAACTAACAAGTGAAACTCATTATCACATCAAAAAATATAATACACCATGATCCAGTGGGATTTATACCAAGGATGCAAAGCTGGTTAGACACATGCAAATCAACAGCATGATACATTACATAAGCAGAATTAAGGACAAAAAACATATGCCCATCTCAATAGACACAGTAAAAGCATTTGATAAAATGCAGCATCACTTAACAATAAAAATCCTCAACAAACTAGACATAGAAGAAACATACCACAGCATAATAAACCCCAAATATAGAAAATCCAAAAGTATCTTTTCTGAGAACTGAAACAAGGCAAGGACACTCATTTTCACTATTCTATTCAACATAGTACTGGAAGTTTACACCACAATAATCAAGAAAGATTAAAAAAAAAGTTTCCAAACTGAGAAATAGAAAGTTAAATATCCCCGTGGGCTGATAATATGATCTTATATTTAGAAAGCCCTAAAAACATAACCATTTAAAAAAAAAAGATTCAGTTAATAAGTTCAGTTTCAGGATACAAAATTAGCATACAGAAATCAGCAGCATTTCTCTACACCAATAACAATCTAGCCAAGGATCAAATCAAGAAGGCAATTTCATTTAAAATACCTACAAAAAATATAAAATACTTAGGAATATATTTAACCAAGAAGGTAAAGATCTCTTAAGGAGAACTACAGAACACTGATAAAATAAATTGTAGATGACACAGATAAATGGAAAATATTGCTTATTCAAGTTGAATAATTCAAAAAATTCAACATCATTAAAACTACCATACAATCCACAAATTAACTGAAATCCCTCCTAAATTATCAATTTCATTTTCCACAGAATTAGAATAAACAATTCTAAAATATGTATGAAACCAACAAACAAGCCCAATAACAGCAATTCAAAGAAAAAATAACAAATCTGGAGACATTACTTTACCTAACTTCAAATTATGCTACAAGGCTGTAGTAATTAAAAAATTGTAGTATAAAAATAGACATATATGTCAATGGAAAAGAATGAAGAACTTAAAAATAAAGCAACATGCTTATAACCAATTCATCTTTGACAGAATCAACAAAAACATATGATAGAAAAATGATACATTATTCAATAAAATAGTGCTGAAAAAATTGGATAGTTATATGCAGAAGAACAAAACTGAACTAATACCTCTTTACTATATAAAACATTAATTCAACATTAATTAAATACCTAAACATAACATCTGAAACTATATAAATCTTGGAAGAAAACCTGAGACAAACTCTTCTGAACTTTGTCCTGGACAACAAATTTATCATAAAAACCTCACAAGTGAATACAACAAAAACAAAGATAGGCAAATGAAGCTTAATTAAACTAAAAATCTTCTGTAGAATAAAAGAAACAATCAACAGAGTAATCAAAAAACCTACACAATGAGAGAAAGTATTTGCAAACTATGCATCTGACAAAGGGCTAATATCCAAAATTTACCACAAACTCAAGCAAGAAAAAAATCAGATAATCCCACTAAAAATTGGACAGAGGAGTGAACAGACATTTTCCAAACCTCTGCAAGCAGCCAACAAATATATAAAGGAAAAAAAGTTCAACATTACTAATCAACAGAAAGAAGCAAATTAAAACCACAGTGAGACAGTGAGATATCATTTAACACCTTTCAGAATGGCTACTATTAAGCAGTCTAAAAAAACAGATGTTGAAAGTACAGCAAAAGGAAATGCTTATCCACTGGTGGTGGGAACATAAATTTGTGCAATCTGTATGGGAAAAAAAATGGAGAATTTGTAAAGAAATAAAAATAGAATTACCATCAAATCCAGGAATCCCACAACTGGGTATATTTCCAGAGGGAATGAAATCATTATATTATAAAGCTAGCTGCACTCATATGTTTATACATTCATAATAGAAACAATATGGAAAAAATTGTGTTCATTAATGGAGGGTTCAATAGAGAAAATAAAATATGACACACATGCATGTGTGTGCATGTGCACACACACACAGAGTTGAATATTACTCAGTCATAAAAAGAATAAAATAATGTATTTTGCAGCAACATGTATGGAACTTGATGCCATTATCCTAAGTGAAATAACTCAGAAACAGAAAGTCAAATACATATTATTACTTATAAATGGGAGCTAAACAATGGGTAAACACAGCATACAGAGTAGAATAATAGATATTGGAGTCTCCAGAAGGCAGAAGGATGCGGGAGCATAAGTATTAAAAAATTACCTGTTGGGTACTATTTTACTCTTTGAATCATGGGTACACTAAAAGCCCAGACCTCACCAAATATACTAAATATATAAAAGTTAAGTTAAATTAAAATCTTTCAAAAAGATAGCATGATAAGGGTAATAGATATTCATGTACTTTTAGTGTGAAGTAATAAGAAAGATGTATCTTGTTCCCTATTTATAAAATTATCAATCTATTGTCTATGCAGATACATGTATAAAATATCAATCTTTCATATATTTACAGGTTAAATAGCAGATGGCATGCAAAGATTTAAAAATACATAAATATGTATGTGGGGGAAGGAGTGCTAGTTACTCTCAGCAGAAACAGGAAACTATTTTTTACAGAGTACATTTGAAAAAGAAACAGAACAATAAGGATATCAAAATGGGCTTTTTGTTTTTCATAGTTAAAAAAAATTAGCTAATTTTCAGAGATGGTAAGAGTTGGTTCTTTGTGACCCCAGGGTTACCAGATATACCAGATGAAAATACAGGACCCATAGTTAAATTGAGGTTCAAATGAATAACAGAGATATACAATTTTTTATAGGTATGTCTGTGCAATACTTACACTTTTAAAAATGTCGTTTATTTATAACTCAAAATTAATTACTTAACTGAGAACTCATCCCACTCTTGTTTCAGAAACATAAATATTTGGCAAACTTTCTTTGAAAAGAATATTAGAATTAATTTGATTTGAATAAAATGATTAATTATAATCCTTGGGGAAACATTGAGAATTAATTAGAGTGATATTTGTTTGTTTGCTTTATTTATTTATTTATTTATTTTGAGTTGGAATCTCACTCTGTCACCCAGACTGGAGTGCAGTGGCCGCTCCCGGCTACCGCAGCCTCGACCTGCAGGGCTCCAGTGATCCTTCCGCCTCAGCCTTCCAAGTAGCTGGAATTACAGGTGAGCACAACCACGCCCGGCTAATTTTTTTGATTTATTGTAGAGATGAGGTCTTGCCAAGTTGCCCAGGTGGGTCTCGAACCCGCAGGCTCAGGCAATTCAATCACCTCAGCCTCCCAAAGCGTGGGATTACAGGCTGAGCCACCGAGCCTGGCTATGTTTGCTTGTTTTTAATGCAGTCCATCCTTGCAATGTGAATTTTGCTTTCAATGTTTAACAGTCTTACAAAAAAAAGAGAAGATTCAAATAGATTCTTAAATTTACATCATATTTGGAATAGGCAAGGTCAATGTAATATAATTTTAAAATGCTGGGATTGGTAAAAATGTTTTTAAAAATTAAGGTTTCTGGAATGCAGATTAGTTAAGTACATTTAAAATAGAGATCACTGAGAGAAAAAATAGTCATCAGATTGGAAGTCAAAATAATGATGCAGAAAATATGGGAGCAGGACCATGATAAATTTTCACTGAAAATATGAACCCTTGAAGTATTTATAGAGAGGTGTTTCTTAGAAGTTTATAAATGATTAAACAATTGTATAAATTTAAAGTGAGGGCAGATTGCTGAATAAACAAAACTGGTTTAAAAAGTGATAAGAAAGAAGGACTTGAGAATGAGAAAAGGTTCCTATTTTTTGTCTTAGCAATATCAGGAGTAAGAATATTGAGTGTTCAGGTAAAACTGGTATTTTACTAGAATTAAAAGGAAACTTTGCTTAAATAAAAATTTGAGAATATAGATTTATTTGTAGATAAGTATTGTGTAAGGTATAGAAAATAAGGTAGAACAATGTTATTAACAAGATAGAAGGTGACCAAAGGGAGGAGCTGCAGGATCTTACTGACTGGAGAGCCTTTATCTCAGTCATAAGTAGGTATAAAAGGGGAAAAAAAGTAAAAATAGTCTGAAGCAAAGAAGCTTGCCACATGAAATTAAAGGAAAGCAATTCTGTAAAAAAAAAATTTCAGCCTACATCAGGAAGTCAATGATAAATGTTTTGTTGTTTTACTCTTCCAGGGAAACTCACTATTTTGGAATTTGCCTTTGTAGTTGAAAGTTGCCTGACACTTACTACAAAATAATCTGTGGACCTTTGAAAATGACCTTCCAAACCTTGAAGAAAACTGGAATAAATTTGAGCAGTAGTTGAAAAAAATCTGTATCAGAAATAACTGACAACACAAGTAGGAGTGGAGATCTTACCAGGAGTTCATATAAAAATTATCAAAAGATTGTACTGGCCTTGTGATGTGACTGATTGAAAAAACTAATGTATTTTGAGATATTTTTGATTAAAACAAAATGTGCAAAAAGATTGAGTGCACCATTGAATTCTTCCCCAGTAGTCTTTATTTTCAACATTATTTTCAACTTATTTTAAATATTATTTTCAAAATTGTCCAGAGTTATTGCTATGTGTAGTCGATAGTTGATCAGGACGATGTGGTCATATTAAGAATTTTTTTGAAAGGATTCTGCATGGGTAGTATAAAAAAATATTTCTGGGAGTTTCTGATAAGAAATATTAACAATTTGCACAACTGTCATGTCAATTTGTGCATTTCATGACATGTCAAGTATTTGATCCCTTAAAAAAGTAATGGCGATTTTAGCAGTACGTGCTACACTCATTGTAAGAGATTATTTTAAGCAGCAGCCTCCTTCCCTAAACCATTGGATAAAAAATGAAATGTGTAGCAAATTGGGAAAAATTCACATTTGAAAAAATAGCTGGAGGAATAGCCATGAAAGCATTTTGAGTTTTTTTTTAATAATTATGTGTCTTCTTTGAAATTAATTGTACTTTAGCTTAGTTCAAAACTCATGCTAAGATGTTATAACTTCTTTGAATAAAAAAGTAAAAAAATGTGTATCAATGGTCTCATTTAAAAAG
>NW_006951540.1:0-5358 GCF_000164805.1 Carlito syrichta | reverse complement strand
TACTTATCTGTGCTAAATTTGAGTTTTATATTTGTCTTTTGTGAAGCTTCTGAGCTTAAACAAAATATCTAAATTTGTTTCAACTGATAATTTATACATAAAATAATCATTTCATAATTTTGTTGTGGAGATCTATAAGATAATGTTTGCCAAATGCTTAACTCATAGTAAATATTATGGTTGTTATCTTAAGATGTTGAATATTCTCATATTTAAGATTATGGGACAATATACCATCCAAAGTAAAATTAGAAATTTATGAAGTTGGTGGAGACAAAAGTGACTCCATATTTGATGCTTGTGAATGTCTCCTGGTTTCTACTTTTTTTACTGTCTCCAGTGTAAGAACAAAGTAATTTTGATATTATCACACAACTTATGGATTATAGTGTATATAGCATTCTTGCCTGTTCTGGAAGGTTGCCATTAATTATCTTGCAAGAACACATGTGTTTTCCCTATGGCAACAATCCTTAACTTTTTTGGCATCAGGGACTGGTTTCATGGAAGACAATTTTTCCACAGACTGAGGGCTAAAGAATGGTTTTGGAATGGTTCAAGTGCCTTACATTCATTGTGTAACTTTTTCTACTTATTATTATAAGATTATTGTTTTGATATGAATCTGCAAGAAATTGGCTTATCATGGTCTCTGTGCAGTCAAACTTCACTGCTAATGTTAATCTATATTTGCAGCTGTTCCCCAGTGCTAACATCACCACCTCATCTCTATCTCAGATCATCAGGCATTAGATTCTCTTAAGGAGCATATAACCTAGAACCCTTGCGTGCAAAGTTCACAATAGGATACGGGCTCCTATGAGAAACTAATGCCGAGGCTGATCTGACAGCAGATGGAACTCAGGTAGTAACATGAATAATGGGGAGTGACTGTAAATACAGATAAAGATTTGCTTGCTTGCCACCTCTCACCACCTGCTGGGTGACCTAGTTCCTAACAGGAACTAGGTACTGGTCTGGTGGCCTGGTGGTTGGGAACCACAGACCTATGGTATATAAGTCCTGAGTTTGAGGAATAAGGGTACAGATATCTACCTGTCTTGTGGTTGCCCAAGACCATGCTTCTGTCTGTAATTCTTCAAATAAAACACCCTTTACAGACAAACTGGATTTGTCTGTTGCCTTCTTTGATTTCTCTGCTTCTTCTGAATTTGGGGGTCACCTTGTGTATATGGTGCTTTCACAAAACAGGATTTACTGACTAGATCTCAAAGTTAATTTCATACACAAGGGCTATGTTTTTGTGTATAATGCATCTGAAACAGCAATGAACACACTGTATTCAACAATTTTTTAAAAATTTTAATATAGGTTCAGTTAGTTCATTTTATTAGCATTTCTGAAATATAAACACAATAACACATATAACATCCTAAATATATAATTTGATTGATGAATTGCACAATATAATACTAACGCCCTGCCGGGATCGGTGGCTCAGCTTGTAATCCCGTGCCTTTGGGAGGCTGAAGTGAGTGGATTGCCTGAGCCGGCGGGTTCGAGACCCGCCTGGGCAGCGAGACCTCATCTCTACAATAAATTAAAAAATCAGCCGGGCGTGGTAGCGCATGCCTGTAATTCGGGCTACTTGGAAGGCTGAGGCGGAAGGATCGCCGGAGCCCAGCAGGTCGAGGCTGCGGTGGCCGGGAGCGGCCACTGCACTCCAGTCTGGGCGACTGAGTGAGACTCCAACTCAAAAAAAAAAAAAAAATAAAAACTAACGCCCACACTTGTATACATTTATTCACTCTTTCAAAATTATATATTTTTATGTAGAAACATGGCCTATGCTGTTGATTGAACAACAAGTAACTTAGTTTAGGCAAAACTGAGGTGAATTTATTATGTTCATTACATAATGCTGGACAATGTTTCTCTCAAACATTTTGTGAGAAACACCACTGGGTTTTAATAAGACTTTTTTTCTTGGACATCTTAAATTAAGAAAATCAGGATTATAAAGTACTACTTTTGCTAGTAAATTTTTTTTAGCAGAAACTATCTGCTGTGTAAAATGGCAGCTAAATATATTTTTAAACATTGCAGCTTAAGTGGTAAATTCTAAAAATGTACATACATTTTAACTATAGATCAATAAAGAGCTGACAGTAAGAACTCTAAAACATGTTAGGTGCTTTTAATACTGAAAATTGGGAAAACACATGAGTTCTAACCCACTAAATAGGCATAACTAACCTATTAAGTAGGTGTTTTCAAGCTGATTTTAATGTAGATAGAAATGAGGTATGGGCACTAATTTTCAACAAAAATGTTTGATAACTAGTGAAGTTAAATCTTCACTTTGTTTTCATTCCTACTTATTAGTTTGAGAAGTTTATTTTAAAAGTTAGAATGTTAGCAATATGACAGTTCTTTCTAATTTGTGTGCCCTCCAAGCATCCACTTAAGATTGAAATAATTATATTGTAAGAAATACATATCCTTACTTTTTATGTGTCTCCTTTTAGAGTTTTTCAATATCTCTAGTCCTTTATTTGACTTATCTATCACTATATACATGTATGCATATATATAAAAGTTTATAAATATACATATTTAAATTGCAAGTTTAAATAAACTGAAATTACTTGTATATTCACTAGATTTTTTTATAGTAGATGAGGTGTATTTTTATATGCTTATATAGTTTATTTCTTTTATAGTAGTCATAAGAAGTAGTAGTGTCAAGGTCTTGATTTTCTATAGATCAACTCATCTATAAAAATTAAATTAAATTTTAGGATTTTATTCTTTTAAAATAATCTTCTTCAAAAGTGTAAGATTTATTTTATTTTATTTTTTGAGTTGGAGTCTCACTTGGTTGCCCAGACTGGAGTGCAGTGGCCACTCTCGGCCACCGCAGCCTCGCCTGCTGGGATCCGGCAATACTTCTGCCTCGGCCTTCTGAGTAGCTGGAATTACAGACATGCGCTGCCACACCCGGCTGATTTTTTGATTTATTGGAGAGATGAGGTCTCGCTGCCCAGGCGGGTCTTGAACCCACAGGCTCAGGCAATCCACTCACCTCAGCCTCCCAGAGGCATGGGATTACAGGCTGAGCCACTGAGCCCGGCTAAGTGTAAGATTTACATGTGTCAAATAAGTATAGGAAACAAAAGAAAAAAAACAATAACAACAACAAAAAGTCGATTAAAAGAAGATTCAAATATATTTAACTTCATTTCACTTAAAAGGTTGAATTATTGGGGGGGCAGGGAGGGCAAGGGTGGTGGGATTAACAGTAGTTAATATCTGTCTGGGGATGGGGGGCACCCCTTATCAACAAGGGTACCTGAATTATGCATATTTGTATACCTAACCCTCAACTGTACCCCACAATTTTAAAATAAAAAATATGTTTAAAAAAAAGTTGAATTATCACTTTAGTAAGTAAAAGTTACCTAGAACATTTTTCTACACACATGATTTTTGCATCTTAACTCTTTATTTGCTACCCTCTATCTATCTGTACTGCTAATTGGGATGGTAAAATAAACTAGTTTAAAACACTAGTCTAATTAGGAAATCTTTCATTGTGTAAATATTCAGAAACATTAAGTCTTAGCTACAACTTTTTTGAAAGTAAGTTTATAGCAACAGGTGATTGATTCATAGTTCTGTCTGCAACATGCTTGTTCATACAAAGACCATATAATTATAATTTTGGAAAATGCATTCAAAAATATCAGAATGAAACAAAATAGCACTCTAAGGATAATTAGTTTATTTTGCTGAAAGAGAGAGACTAATGATATGATTGTCATAAAATAAATTTTAGAAAACAAGTTGACTCTAACATCTAAATGATTTAATTGAGTCTCAAAGAAATTAAGAAGAGTCTTATATTATCTGATATTTTGACCAGTTGTATATATCCAAATTCTCAAAAGCATTCCATCATTTAAGAAATAAATACTTAGGTCTCTTAATTCAGAGCCTTGCCTGAAAAACACCATTTTAGAGACAAATACTATAGTATGAAGTAGTGCTACATATAAACTTATTTTCTTGTGGGATATTATATCATCATTTAAGTTTTATGGACACATTTCAAACTGATTTTTTGAAAATATTATAAAATTAATTAAAAAACAAGGGCATACTTCATCTTTTAGAATAAGTATAAATATTTTTTAAACTTTCTATACTTCAGATACTTGATTTTGTTGAAAACTTTATTTGAAACCATTGACATTTTTATAGTTGTATATTTGCTTAACATTTTATGTAACATTGTGTAAATGCAAGCAGACGTAATCATAGTAAAAGAAACTAGCAATTTAAAATGTTCACTAAGTTTTTGGCACTGTGATACATATTTTAATATATTATTTGACCTTAATGGTTGCAAATACACCACAAACAAAAAAATTACTTTCATCGTACATGTTGTTACATAGGTGTTTGGAATTTTGCCCAGAGACACATAACTAATTTTATACTGATTTTTTTTTGCCTTTAATGTCTATCTATATTTTTAACCATATTTTCCACTAATTAATCACAGATTATGTATTAAAGCCTTAACATATAAATGGCAATTCCCTGCTTCTATTTAAAATTGTCTTTCTCCATTCTTTCTACACATTGCACTGTATTCATTTATTTATAAAAGCTCAATGCTTTGAAATCAATTCTAAACTTCGGAAAACTTTTGTCACAATGCCTTAAATCTTTAGCTTATTATTAAACTATTGTTTGTAAAATCTTGGAACCAACATAAGTGCCTACCAGTGATTGACTGGATAAACTAAATATGGCAAACACACACACACACACACATCCACACACATGGAACACCACATGGGATAGAGAATACCACAAAGTCATAAAAAGGAATAAAAATACGTCCTTTGCAGCAACATGGACAGAGCTGGAGAATATTATCCTAAGTAAACTAACTTAGAAAAAGAAAACCAAACGCTGTATATCTCACTTATATGTGGGAGCTAAATGGCCATAGTATGGAAATAGAGATTGGGCACCAATAAGGAGAGAAGCAGGTAAGGGGGCTTAGGTTCAGAAATTACTTATCAGGTACAATGTTTTCTATCTGGAGAATGGGCCACCTGAGACCTAATCCCCTATTCTCAAATAAAAAATAAAAAACAAATTAAGCTATTGTTATTTATGCTTTCACTTTCTTATCCAGACCCTTTGCCTAAATCTAATGTTTTACAGCCAATTAGGTGGAGTTTCTTATCTCAGTAGATTATGTCTCTGAGTTGTTTCTAGTGTATTTAAATATTCCTGTCCTTGCCTTAGTTGAATTTCTTGAACGTGAGTTCTGGCTTTGTTTGATCTATAATAATTGCTTTCAATATCTAAACCTCTATT
>NW_006951539.1:0-411 GCF_000164805.1 Carlito syrichta | reverse complement strand
TGTTGTCATGGGGATGACACCTACACAAACTCAATCCACTTCAGTTGTCCTCTCAGATTTACTTTCTGTCTGAATGTGGAAATGTGTTGGGTGGCACTTCAAGGATTGTTGACCAATCCTCAAATCACTGCAGCCCCCCATCTCCCACCCTCCACTGACCCATATCTATGAGCAAAGGGAATTACTGGACTTAAAAAAAGTTGTTTTACTTTTTCCAGGTGTTTTTCTTCCAGGAATCAACATAAACAAAAACCTGAGCAGCTCTTATTTTTTGTTAATCCAGATCCATTTGTACTATAATTGAATTCACTTCTGCTCAGGTTCAGTCACTACAAATTTTATCCATTTTATTTTTTGTTGTGTTCATCACTGTGGCTTTTAGAAAGAAGATAGAAGAGCCCAAACCTAAAG
>NW_006951538.1:0-4676 GCF_000164805.1 Carlito syrichta | reverse complement strand
TAATTTAAAAATAGGATTTTAGTAATCTTTTTGCTTACTCTCAATTCCATCAATAAGTAATTTTAACACCATTCTTTCCTAGATGTAAATTTTAATCCCAAACAAGAGTTTTCTTTTACTTTCTGGCATCTGTGCCTCTGACCACTTCCTTTCTTTTTACTTAATGGGTGGGTGGATGACATGTATAGCAGAGTAATAGAGTTTTTATTTTATTAAAAAAAGAAAGGAAAAAAGAATTGGACCTAAAATTGTATTTTCTGCTAAAGCTGCTTTTTTGAAGCCACCAGTTAAAGTTGGTGATGATTCATTGGAAGATGAAGTTCCATTTTAACTGGACTCTCAAGTAACTTATATTGTGTTGGCCACAGACAGAAAGGACATTTATTAGTAACCGTAACTTTCCCTTTTCCTTGTTTGCAGACTGGCTTGTCCTGCAAAAATGCCTCACTTTCATATAGAATGCTCATATAGAATGAGACAAATTGTTATAGTCTGAAATTTCCCTATAATTTTGACTGGTTTAAGATGATAGTTGCACCACCAAAGTGTAGCTGGTAATAATTTCATCAAATAATTTGCTACATTAAAACAAGAGTTGGCCACTTTCTAGACTGAGGAAGACATGTCTTCCATTACCTGCTCTCCAACAACCTCAATAACCTCAATAAGGCAGTGGCATACTTTTTAACATTTCTTTTTTTATATTCTGCCATTTATAGTGCTTAAAAATTATTGAGATTTTGGATAAAAAATATTAAAGGAATGCTTTTATAATGTTCATGCTGAAATACATATCTGACTTCTAATTTTTAGCACTATGAAGGCAAATGGATATAGGTGAACCTAAAATTCAGAGGAAATGCATACTCCAAGATAATTTTGTGAGGCATTGGTGCCTAGAAATATGGACTTTAAAGCCATGAAATTGGCTGGGTATGGTAGCTCAAACCTGTAATACCAGCACTTTGGGAGGCTGACGTGAGAGCATTACCTGAGCACACAGGTTTAAGACCAGCCTGGGCAACTTGGAGACCTTATCTCTACAATATATATATAAAAAATTACCAGGTGTGGTAGCACGCACCTGTGGTTCCAGCTACTTGGAAGGCTAAGGCAGAAGCATCCCCTGAGCCCAGTGGGTTGATGCTGAGGTGGTTGTGAGCCTGCAACTGTACTCCAGTCTGGGTGACAGACTGAGGCTCCAACTCAAAAAAAAAAAAGCCATGAAATGAACAGATTAAACTTTTAGTTAAGACCTTGGATAAAAGAACATTATAAAAATTGTTATGACATTTATAAGAAACTCAACCCCATGAGAAATTTAGAAAAATTAAAATAATAGGAAAAATATGCCTGTTATCTTCATGATAGCTTTTGACAATTATCTGTCAATAATTATAAAACAAAGAAGAATGAAGGATGATGACATACTTGAACCATATAAATGATATGTGTAATCTAATGGATATGTTTAGAATACTGACTCTAATTCTCCACAGTGAATACATATTTTCAGTTATTCATGAAACATGTAAAACCTTACATTTAGCCATAGAATCAGTCTTTGCAATCATTTAAAATCTGAATATTGCACAGGCCACACCCTTTGATTACATACAAACACATTTTAAGGAGTAAGAAAAATTGACACTAAAATTTTTTAATTTATTTTTCTTAGGCAATAAAAGAATGATCTATCTGACATACACTAATAAAAAAACCTAACTAGTTGTCTGCCCTCCCATTTCATAAATATCATGTTCAAAACACCCTGCATATATAAAAAAAGTTACTAATTATATGTATACATAAATAGCTGCCAACAATCGCTGCTGACAGTTTTCTTTTTAATGTATTCAGTTTCTAAAATGCTTTCCCTATCTTTTTAATCCTCTTATTTAATGTACTCTGGTTTTATTAGATTTTAGTGGCATGTCTAAGAGTTGACATAGGCATAGAGAACTTTATGAAGAATATTTTATCACATAGAAAATCACACTCTTTTCTTCAAGTATAATAACAGTGGAATAAAATTAAATTTATTTTTCCCCTTGGAAGAATGGTAGTGTAATCTAGAGCAATAAGTACCAGCACATTTATAAAAATGTTCGGTTCATAAAGTTTGTGTTCCCCTAATCAATGCACTTACTTCAGAATGGGCTTTGGTATCATTGTTTCCTCTCCAACTTTCAAATAAATTATGTATAGGTACTATATTGGCTTGCAGTAACTTAGGTTATTTTACTGAGAAAAAGAGTGGCCAGCCCTGCTTAATTCCCTTAAAGTTGTATTGCAATTATTATTATTATTATTATTTTATTACTGTTTCTTGTTTGCTCCATTCTAGGAAAATAGACTGATAGCATGTGATGTTTACCAAATATAAATTATTTCTTTGGACCCTCATTTGTAAAGTATTTTTTACACAGTGATAAAATATATCAGTCATTAAAAAATTTACATTTTTGGAAGGGACAAAATTTAAAACTACACATAGAAAGGATTAATTAACACAAAAGCTGTTCATTAGAAGTTAGAGCAGCAAAGGTTTGCATAGAAAAGATAGGCCTAGATAAATGGATAAAATACTGTCATTTTTATATGTATTTAACAACCTCATGAAGTCATGACTAATAATATGGTGTTAAGGTATATTTAGATTAAATACACAAAATATTTAAAGCGGAAAGAAGGACGTGGATGCAAGGCAAAAATCACCTCATCAAAGAAATTGCCTTTTAAAGTCATATGTGTTGTTACTACTGATTTGTTTTTAGTGTCATATAAAATAAATAATGAGAAGCAAAGGCATGAGTTTCTGGGGGATGTAAGTGGGGGAAGATGTAGATTGTAGCCAGTTTTAGAGTGCTCTGTGTATCCAGCTTTAGAGACTCAAACGATCTTCTATAATTAACAAGATTTGGAAGGTTGGCGAGTAGACTTGGGACTCTGGAAAGCAGTTGCAATTGTGATCACCTAGGTGTAAACACAGGAAATAAATGAAGGAACTTGGTGACATATTTGCTATGTATGTATCTAAAATAGAAAGGTGACAGAAAGAAAATAGAAAAATGTATACGATTTATTAACTAGGCAGAAGAGCAGATATTGTCTTGCTAATTGTGTGGGAGAGAAGCAAAAGACACTTTCTGTGGTCAAAGTTGTAGACATGAGAGTCAGATTCCAAGATTAAATTATTATATTTCTACATAAGTGTCTTGGGTGAGTGACCTAGAATTTTTATACATCAGCTGTCGCCTTAGATGTAAAATGGGTATAATAGTGATATTTCTTCATAAGGTCATTATTAAATAAGATAATTTTTTTTTTGAGTTGGAGTCTTACTCTGTCACCCAGACTGGAGTGTGGTGGCTGCTCCCGGCCACTGCACCCTCGACCTGCTGGGCTCCGGCAATCCTTCCACCTCAGCCTTCCAAGTAGCTGGAACTACAGGTGCGCGCTATCACGCCCAGCTAATTTTTTGATTTATTGTAGAGATGAGGTCTCGCCAAGTTGCCCAGGCGGGTCTTGAACCCGCAGTCTCAGGCAATCCACTCACCTCAGCCTCCCAAAGCATGGGATTACAGGCTGAGCCACCGACAGATAATATTTTAAAACATTAAAAAAGTTTGTGATATATGGTAACCAATCAAAAGTATTAGCAATTATTATTGGTAATATTGTAGTGGGAATCTTTACAGAGAGAGAGGGGACACAGTGACCACTTTGCCAGGAAACAGCATTTATTTGTACTGGCACTGTCTCAGTGGATTCACACCCAAAAGGTGAGCCTCCCACTCAGGTGGGCATTGCCTTTTACAGAATGTTAGCTTCCTTTTCCCCCAATAAGTTTTACTTATTAGTAACCTACTGGTTAATTGGGTATTTCATAGCTCAAATTTACAGCAAATTTACACTTGCACATTACAGATTGGGACCACATTCCTTTCTAATATGTATCATCCAAGAAAGTTATTACCTTATGGTGTTAGAAGAATGCTTTCATTATCCTGGGAAGGCTTTTATCTTATAAGACTTGGGGGAAGAGCTCCCTGCCTCAATATTACTTATAACATTATCACAGCATTATGCAATATGTTCAGCACATCATATTAACTCATATGGATATGAGTTGATCCTTTTTCTGTATTTCACTTTCATATATATCTAAATCTGCTTCATTTCTGCCATTCACACTTGAAATTTATTGATTTTTTTCAATGTTCTTTTTTTTTTTTTTTTTTTTGAGTTGGAGTCTCACTCTGTCACCCAGACTGGAGTGCAGTGGCCGCTCCCGGCCACCGCAGCCTCGACCTGCTGGGCTCCAGCGATCCTTCCGCCTCAGCCTTCCAAGTAGCCAGAATTACAGGCGCACACTACCACACCCGGTTAATTTCTTGATTTATTGTAGAGATGACGTCTCGCCTGCCCAGGCGGGTCTTGAACCCGTGGGCTCAGGCAATCCACTCACCTCAGCCTCCCAAAGGCGCGGGATTACAGGCTGAGCCACCAAGCCCGGCTTCAATGTTCCTAAATTGTTAATATGAGGTTATATTTTCACAAAAATTTTAGGAATTGCTTTTGAAATTGTACAAACGATGCCTGCTCACCTTGAATTTTCTACTGGCAAATTATATGTAAAATGATGGAAAATTGAATAAGAAATCAATACAAAA
>NW_006951537.1:0-6720 GCF_000164805.1 Carlito syrichta | reverse complement strand
TATACATGGTACCTTTTAAATATATGCAATTTTCTCACTGTTATTTTCAGACATATATGAAAGATAATGATTTTTTGATATTTAGCTTCTGTTTAGCAACATTATTTAACTTCCATGCTAATCTGAATAGTTTTTAACTTACTTCTCATAGGTTTTCCAGGTAGACTTTCCTATTTATTTATTTATTTATTTATTTTTTGAGTTGGAGTCTCACTCCGTCGTCCAGACTGGAGTGCAGTGGCCGCTCCTGTCCACCGCAGCCTCAACCTGCTAGGCTCCGGCGATCCTTCCGCCTCAACCTTCCGAGTAGCCAGAATTACAGGCATGTGCTACCACATCTGGCTGATTTTTTTGATTTATTGTAGAGATGAGGTCTCACTGCCCAGGCAGGTCTAAAACCCGTGGCCTCAGGCAATCCACTCACATCAGCCTCCCAAAGGTATGGGATTACAGGCTGAGCCACCGAGCCCAGCTCCTATCACTTTAAAATCATAACTTTGTCTTTGCTCTTCCAGTATGCATATTGATTTCTCTTTTCTTGTCTTATTATGTTGGCAAGAAGCTCTAGAACAATGTGCAGTATGTTTTGCTATAAATAAGTTATATGTTTTAAACAGTCCATCAAGTTTTTAAAAACATATTGTGAAAGTGAATTCCACTAGAAAAAGGTAATTATGCAACTAGAAAGTTTTAGATTTACAATAGCATTTCTTATCCTGAGAAGACTTAAAGACAAATGCTTTGAGTGTGTTTTTGTTACTACAAACTAAAAATGCCTAATTAAAACTCAAAAAACATTCCTAAACATTTTATTTGTCCATCAGTCTGCATATTTAAGTAATTCCTGGGCTCTTCTATCCTCTATAAACCTGAATTTGAGGTGTTGATTGACATATAACAACCAATGATAAACAAAGCAATGCAGCATATAAATCACAGCCAATCTCTAAAACAAAGCAAATGTATGTCTCTAGTCTACTCAACAACTTTTTCTCCATTGGTTCATAGAAAATTGAATTTTGTTATAGCTCTAATAGACCACATGGTACAAATTGTGTTTTTTAATCAATTAGCCATATATATCTAATTTATGCCTTGAAAATGTATTCTGCTATGGAAATACCTGTAATAATGATAAATTGCTGCCATTATTGTCTTGTTTCTGCACACAGTGAGATAGCCTTTACTATTTTAATTTGTTAGTCTGTGCAATCTTGGTAATATTTGCTTTAACATGGTGAATAGCTAACAGCTTTAGGTTTGGGCTCTTCTATCTTCTTTCTAAAAGCCACAGTGATCTAAAGATGAACACAACAAAAAATAAAATGGATAAAATTTGTAGTGGCTGAACCTGAGCAGAAGTGAATTCAATTATAGGACAAATGGATCTGGATTAACAAAAAATAAGAGCTGCTCAGATTTTTGTTTATGTTGATTCCTGGAAGAAAAACACCTGGAAAAAGTAAAACAACTTTTTTTAAGTCCAGTAATTCCCTTTGCTCATAGATATGGGTCAGTGGAGGGTGGGAGATGGGGGGCTGCAGTGATTCGAGGATTGGTCAACAATCCTTGAAGTGCCACCCAACACATTTCCACATTCAGACAGAAAGCAAATCTGAGAGGACAACTGAAGTGGATTGAGTTTGTGTAGGTGTCATCCCCATGACAACAGGGGCAAAGATGGCAAGAACCTAGCAGCAACACTTGGCAACAATCGCTGTTTTTTTGTAGAATTTCAATTCATAGATGTAGAACCTGGCAATGAGGATAGGAGGAAGATGTCACTTCGAGGAAAGGAGTTCATGAGGCCAGAGCTTAAGAGGAAAGGGATTTGTACACCCTGCCCTTTACTTAGAGATTGATGGAAAGATCTTATCAGATTCAACCAACCATTGTTCCTTTCTCATCTTTACAATGGCTCCCTAATTGTCTCCCTATGTTTCCCCCTTACCTGCTTCCTTTAAAATGTAAGTCAGATTACATCACACCTCTGCTCAGAGTACTACAGTTGGTTCCCATCTCACTTTGGTACAAAATGTAAACTCTTTAGCATTGTCTCAATGCTTCAGTGGACTAATGCCTACCTACTTAACATGTCTGAGCTCCTATTCTATCCAGTCTCCTCTCACTCACTCTGCTTCAACCAAGCAGACCTCCTTACTCTTCTCTGAACACTCCTAGTGCATTTTGATTCAAGTCATTTGCAATTACAGCTCCTTCTGTTTCAAGATTATCTGCCTGGTTTGTTCCTTCAATGCATTTGAGTTCCTGTACAAATGTCAACTTTTTCTGAGATGTGCTCTTTGATTCCTCCCTCACTCTCACTTCCCTTTAGTCTGTCTTGTTTCTCTTCCTTAGCACTTGTCACACATACCATACCATATATTTATTTGTTGATTTATTTGTTAACCTATGTGCATTATTTTCCTTTGCTCACTAGGAGGAAGCTCCTAAAAAGTTTTAAGTTCCGCAAAAGTAGAAACTGGTATCTTTTGTTTACTAACATATTTTCAGTGCCCTGAGAAGCACTTGGCTCAGAGTAGGTGCTCAATACATACTTATTGGTTGACTGGCTGGCTGGCTGGCTGGCTGGATGGATGGATGATAGACAGATGGGATTTAGATAAAAGTAAACAAGAACAAAAAGAGTTTTTACTTGGTATGTTTATGAATAAGGAATCTCTGTGGCCGCTGTGTAAAAGACAGACTGTGGGAGCTAGGCGAGGGGAGAAGTAGGGAAACCATTAAAGAGCCATTGCAAAGATCCAGGGAACAGTAATGATTTAGGACCTGGATGGATTTCTTCCTTTTCAAAAATGAGGAAATGAAATAGGAACATGAGGGACACAAAAGAAAAAAAAATGCTGCCAGTCTAATGAACTGCCTTTGTAGGTAACTATTTTCATACAGACATTATGCTCAGAATTCCTTCTTTATCCTTAAATGTAAATATATATCTACAAATATAGCTTGGAGTGGTTTCTTTTTGTCAAATTTGCCACAACTAGCTGTAGCTGAACTCTGTATCTCAGTAGGTTCAGTTCTTTCTTCAGTTCAGGAGTACTCTATTCATTTTTTTATTTGATTGTTGTATAACATTTATGACCCTCTCTTTCTCCCAAAGACCAATTCTCTATATCATGAATCGTAATTCTATGTCTTGTATACATAAGTTGTAATGTTCTCTCTCATGTTTTCATCACTTTTGCTTGTACTCTGCATTCTAGAGCGTCCCAACTTTATAATATATATCACTGATTTAGGTTTCTAATGCAATTTAAAATTCTGCACTGCCGTTACTGGGTTCCTTATATTTTCCTTTTATCTCAGGCTATAACTTGCCATCTTAGACTGCTGTGATAACGTCCTATATTTCTACTTTCACTTCAGAGAGAGTAGAAAACGCATGCTATCTAAAATGTACCTCTATTTTCTAAAATATCTTCTTTTGAATCTTATATTTTCTTTTCTTTTTATGTTGAAATATCTTTTCATAGATTTCAAGTTGTTTCTTTTTACAACATTTTAGCCTTGATTGAAAATATTTCTGTCTTTGTCTAATGTTTGTGAAAAATAGTGTAAGTCATCATCTTAACTTCCCTATTGTCCAACTGCATGCTTTTATGGCATCATGATTTTTTTAAATTACTAGTTAAGAACTCCAACAAACAGTATGAATTAATTTAGATTGAAAGCCAGGTGCTACTGGAGATCTCTGCCTTGCTTTTTACTTTGTGATTGGTGAAGCTACTAAGCTGAGTACCAGCCATCGTTATTTTACATTCTATGAAATGTGTCCTTGGTTTCAAGTAGAAAATGTGGTTTTGCTAATCATCCTGGTGTCACCACTCACTCTATCAGAAAAAAGACTATACTATGTCAAGAGGAAGACTTGTTGCTTTAAAGCTTCCTGTTGGTTTTTACCATCTTTGACCATGTAGGTAGCTGCTTCTTGATGGATAAATGAAATTCACGTGCAGTACTTCCAGTATGTACCATGATTTGACCTATCTTCTTCACATCACCTCTCCAACTTGGAGAAACAGTGCGGCTCTGCTGTTCTAACTTTCCATGTCTCTTGCCATAGCTTGTTCTGTCTTTCTTTCATCTAATCATAGCTTTTCTGACTCTGGAAGAAATTCCTTGAAGGTTGAATCATATGTGTAAAATCTTCCCTACTTTCCTTTGCTGATCTCTTTGTATGCTCATTGGGTCATTTTAGGCAAGAACTTGGAAATTGAGAGAAGAGAGAAGAGGAGAGTTGGACCACCATTTTTTTTTTTTTTTTGGATTGCCATAATGCCATTCTTGAGACTTAGAAAATTAATACATCTTTATTGGATACATTAATGAGTGGATGTAGAAGATCCAAGACAGTGATTGATTTTCCCAAGTCCTCACAGATCTTTTGACTCCTTTTATGAGGTTCTTGTTCAGATTCTACTCATGCTTCAAAGTCTGGATTAAATACTTATTTTCTGCAAACATTTTTCTACCCCTCTAAGTTTAAAGTAGTTTTTTCCACACTGAGCTCTCAAAGAACTCTTCTCTATCTCTCTCTTACTAATTTTGTCTTTATTATATAGTTATCAAAGAGCCTGTCTTATTCTACCCATAGCTTCAACAAGATAAAAATACTTCCTCATGAGATGGAGCAGACTTTGATACCCTCTAGCATAGCATCTTTATAGGGCTTACAATTGAAAAAGGAGAGACAAATTTGAATTAAATCAACCCATAGTGTTGACTTCCACCATCGCTAAGCATGTCCTGGAAATCCCAGCCTCCATCAGAAGAACACACCTGAACTGCGGCCTTCTAAAGCAAGAGACTTTAAACTTTTTCTATAAAAGCCTAGATAGCAAATATTTTAGACTCTAAATGAGTGTGACTGTGTAAAAACTTTATTTACAAAAGCAGGCAGTAGCCTGTGGACTGTAGTTTGCCAACCCCTATTTTAGATCATAGACTTCTTTGCCAGAAAACTAGAAAATTGGTATGATTCCCTGTTTGACTGTTAACACACACTTGACAGGCCAGCTGACCACTGTGGAAAAAAAAGGACTTCCCTACATCCAACCAGCACCACATTGCACCTGGGTAGTAGACTTTTTCAACCAACAGCAGAGTAGGCATCATCAAAAGTATAGTGGTAACATTGAGAAGAAAGTTTGTACATCCAATCAGGTGTTATCAAACTTTGTGGGAAAAGTGACCTATTTCTTAATAAGTCAGTATGAAAGCATCTCATAAAATAATCTTTTAAAAATTCGATAGCAAGCACCACTTCTCTGTGGAATATTATAAAGAGGTCCTATCTGTGACTTTTTTCCTAGCAAACATAGGTTCCAGTGAAGGCAGCTATTTGCAGAATCTTATGGTAGCTAACTCTGCAAACAGACCTACTTCTTCCAAACTCAGCTCTATAAATTGAGTGGTTAGAACAAGCTCTGTGTGTGACAGGTTTCTTTTTCAGATACTGCAACCCAGCTCTATTTCATTATTGCCAACTTTGAAATTCCTCTTGATGGTTTCCCAGATTTTATAGGAATTCTTAAAAAAATAGGCAATTGATAAAATTGGTCACATGCTGAACACAGGTGAGATTTTACTAGGTTTCCATCATATCCTCTTAAGCAATTCCTCTCTTAGGGCCAGACTCACATCTTATTCATACATGTTGGTGGCATCCACAAATCCTAGTATATTTTATGCAGCTGTTCAATAAATATTGGTGCAATGAATGCATGTATGAGTGGGAACTAAAAGAAATAAGAGAAAATACCAATAGGGAATGCATAGGAAGGAGAGATAAATATTTTTGTTTGTTTTTCAGGTTGACCAACTCTATTCATTTGTACATTCATTCATTAAGATTTATTGAGTATTCTCTGTGCCACACACTCATATAGCCATTGGATACCTTCTCCCCCACCACTACCAGGTGCACAAAATCTCTTAGGTCAACACTAGAAATTATTTTGTAGAGGTCTTATGAAAATGGATAGATTTGAATTCTGAATATGACTCTTCTTGGTATTCATGATTCTGTCACTGAAAAAATCACATATTTTTATATCATTGCATTGAAAGTAGATATTAGACCCAATGCTGTATATTTATATTTAATGTGTTAATTAAAAATACCTTTATTATCATATTGCAGATTTAGGCTCCTTTTTGCATTTTGATAAATGTATTTCAATATAATTAGTTTCCTTTATATATCTTATTTTATGCATTTAAAAACATTATTTTAAGAAGGCATCTACATTTTTCACCAAACTCCCCAAGGGGATCATGGCACAAAAAATGATTAAGAATCTCTAACTTAGAATCAGATATTCTATTTTTGTTATAAAAAATCTCAAAACACAGAATGTGAAAGGACCTATTAATCTTCATTAGATCCCCATGAAATGTAGAATGACTAATAATTATTATTCCTATGAGTTTTAGATGACTTTTCAGTTCTTTGAAATCTTGGATTGTGATCACTGGGAACCAGAATAGTTATACTGTCAACAGCATGCAGTTTAGATCTGTTTTCCTGGTCTCTACCTCTTCCCCTATCAAAGGCAAGTAATTTCTTGACACAGCTGCTGGTCAGGCTGGCAGACCTACATCAAACTTCCCTCTAAAAATGACTGACATTTACTAAGCACTTGCTATGTTCTAATAATGTAGTCAGGAGCTCCAGGAAGGTTGGCCTCAAAGCCC
>NW_006951536.1:0-703 GCF_000164805.1 Carlito syrichta | reverse complement strand
CAAAAAAGCATTGGGTGAGGGCAGGCATCAGAGTTCAATACCAGGCAGGAAGACCAGGATGCTGACCAAATGGAAAGCCTGTGAAGGCCACAGTTTGGGAGGCTCATTTATGTATGGAGTTGGGATCATAGTGAACAGACAGATTATTTGGAAGGACACCCCAACCTTGGGCCTAGAGTTCCTGGAAGACAGTGGATCAGCAGACAATTGGGCAGTGGCTTTGGGGGGTCGAGACAGGGGACCACTGGAGCCCGGAAGATCAAGACCAGCTTGGGCCACATAGCAAGACCTCCTCGCTCCCTAGAATCGAAACACTGGAGTTGTGCGTGTTGGTGCCCACAGTACAGGCTACATGTGATGCAGTGGCCTCTCTCCCGGGGTGTTCCTTAGCATCACCCCTGCTGACAGAATGTGTGAGTCCAGGCCAGGCACCGTGGCTCACTGCCATCAGTTCCATGCCCTGGAAGGCGTAGGCCAAACGCTGCCTGAGCCCAGGGTTCGGAGACCAGCCTGGGTGACATGGATAGACCTCATCTCAGTGAGAAGTTCCCAAAATCAAGTCAGGCATGGTGGAATCCGGAGTCTCAGCTGGTTGCTCTGTGCCCAAGGGCCTCCTAAGCTTGAGGCCGTCTGTTCTGTGAGCTCACACATATCTTTGCTGTGGGGCACGAGTATGGAGGGTGGAGGCAGGACTTCTGGTACA
>NW_006951535.1:0-752 GCF_000164805.1 Carlito syrichta | reverse complement strand
GATTTATTTATTGTAGAGATGAGGTCTGCCAAGTTGCCAGGTGGGTCTCGAACTTGCAGGCTCAGGCAATCCACTCACCTCAAACTCCCAAAGGCATGGGATTACAAGCTGAGCCACCAAGCCCGGCTGAGATGTGTTTCTTAAAGGTAGAGTGTTAGAAGCTGAAATGTTGTCAACACTTTTATCATAAAGTCACTGAACTAGCCAGATATTCGAGGAATGGAATGCTAATCCTAACAGGTGTGATGAATGGGGAGGGAGGATTGAGAGTACAGAGGACTGGAGAGAGAAAAGATTTGGAATAAGGACTTCACTGAAGAAATCAGACCTTTATGAAGGGTCCTGGTGGCTAAAGACATCACAGTATGCCATTATAAAATGAAGAGGGATGAATGAAATAGCAACAACATAATGAATGTGTGTGTGTGTGTGTGTGTGTGTGTGTGTGTGTGTATTTCATAACCATTGTTTGGTTGAAAAAATATAAATACATATAAATTTATATAAATTTTAACACAAACTTTTTAATTGCAACCTTAGCATCTGTTGTAAGTATAATGATTACATTGTTATGCACTATTTTACAAGGAAGGAATGTGAAGCCAGAAGTTCTGCCATAAACTTGCCTTCAGTCAGACAATTGATCAACAGTAGAGCTGTTCAACAAAGCAGACTTCTCTCAGTTTAATGTAGTTCCCAGGAAAGAAAAAGCAAATTTCCTCCATGCTCCTTCCCTTCCCCTGCCTGCCCTG
>NW_006951534.1:0-654 GCF_000164805.1 Carlito syrichta | reverse complement strand
TACTATTCCCTGGATCCTTGCAATGGCTCTTAATGGTTTCCCTACTTCTCCCCTCGCCTAGCTCCCACAGTCTGTCTTTTACACAGCGGCCACAGAGATTCTTATTCATAAACATACCAAGTAAAAACTCTTTTTGTCTTGTTTACTTTTATCTAAATCCCCATCTGTCTATCATCCATCCATCCAGCCAGCCAGTCAACCGATAAGTATATATTGAGTACCTACTCTGAGCCAAGTGCTTCTCAGGGCACTGAAAATATGTTAGCAAACAAAAGATACCAGTTTCTACTTTTGCGGAACTTAAAACTTTTTAGGAGCTTCCTCCTAGTAAGCAAAGGAAAATAATGCACATAGGTTAACAAATAAATCAACAAATAAATATATGGTATGGTATGTGTGACAAGTGCTAAGGAAGAGAAACAAGACAGACTAAAGGGAAGTGAGAGTGAGGGAGGAATCAAAGAGCACATCTCAGAAAAAGTTGACATTTGTACAGGAACTCAAATGCATTGAAGGAACAAACCAGGCAGATAATCTTGAAACAGAAGGAGCTGTAATTGCAAATGACTTGAATCAAAATGCACTAGGAGTGTTCAGAGAAGAGTAAGGAGGTCTGCTTGGTTGAAGCAGAGTGAGTGAGAGGAGACTGGATAG
>NW_006951533.1:0-761 GCF_000164805.1 Carlito syrichta | reverse complement strand
TCAGCCTCCCCAGTGCCAGAGTGACAGGCGTGAGCACCCGAGGGCCAGGCTCCACAGCCCTCTTGGGGCCCCACCACGAGGTCTGCTCCCTTCCAATGACTCAGGACTCCAGAAAGGTGGACAGAATTGCCTGTCAAGAACTCACTTGGGGGAAGTTCTTGGCAGAGGGGTGGGTCTCTGCTGGGATATGAAGCCCTCTGGCCTCCTCATTCCCCAGGGTAGACCTGCTCACTCCTCTCAGGGTTCACATCAGGGATAGGGAGGTCATGACTCTCAAACCTTCCGGGAGGCAGGGACGGCAGGGCTATTGAAACCTGTCTACTCTGCACTAGGGGACACCGAAACGGGAAGATGGCCATATCCTGGGATCTTGAGACTAGACTGGACACCATAGCAAGCACCACTTCCACCCCAAGCAAAACCCAGAAAACCTTGGGTGAGGGCAGACCTTGGCGGGAGAATCACATATGGCCCAGAGTTCAAAACCTGGAAGGAAGACCAGGATGTCGACCAATGGAAAGCTTGTGATTCCAGCAGTTTGGGAGGCCCAGGCCGAGAGGTTGGCCCAAGTTGGATGGTTTGAGAGCAGTCTGGACAACCTAGTGAGGAAAGAAAACAAAGGAAAGAAAGAAAGAAAGAAAGAAAGAAAGAAAGAAAGAAAGAAAGAAAGAAAGAAAGAAAGAAAGAAAGGAAGGAAGGAAGAAAGAAAGAAAGAAAGAAAGAAAGAAAGAAAGAAAGAAAGAAAGAAAGAAAGAATCCAC
>NW_006951532.1:0-708 GCF_000164805.1 Carlito syrichta | reverse complement strand
GCCTTGGGAGGCTGAGGTGAGTGGATTGCCTGAGCCCACGGGTTCAAGACACGCCTGGGCAACGAGACCTCATCTCTACAATAAATCAAAAAATCAGCCGGGCGTGGTAGCACACACCTGTAATTCTGGCTACTCAGAAGGCTGAGATGGAAGGATCACCAGAACCCAGCAGGTCGAGGCTGCGGTGGCCAGGAGTGGCCACTGCACTCCAGTCTGGACGACAGAGTGAGACTCCAACTCAAAAAAAAAAAAAAAAAAAAAAAAACCAGATACTGGCAAGGATGTGAGAAAAAGGAACGTTTCCACACTGCTCGTGGGAATGCAAACTAGTGCAACCTCTTTGGAAGACAGTGTGGCAATTTCTGAAACAACTAGACACTGACCTTCCATATGACACAGAAATTCCCCTACTGGAAACTCATATCATTTTACAAAAAATATATTAGCACATGCATGTTTACTGCAGCACTATTCACCACAGCAAAAACATGGAATAAACCGTGCTGCCCATCAAAACTGAACTGGATTTTAAAAATGTGGTATGTATACACGATGGAATATTACACAGTCTAAAGAAGGACAAACATATGGACTTCACAGCAACTTGGATGAATTTAGAGTCTATCACAGAAACAAAGAACAGAGTACCACATGTTCTCACTCATAAGTGAATTCTGAATATTCCCCATAATACTATAAGAAAGGGAT
>NW_006951531.1:0-768 GCF_000164805.1 Carlito syrichta | reverse complement strand
ATTGTCATTTTGTTGTAAATTCTTTAAATTTGTGCTCTACCTCTTTGCAATGTCATCCCTTTAATTACTCCTATTATCAAGTGAAATTCTAAGCATGATTTAGTGTTTCTGTAGCTTATTAATTTTCTTCTCACTTTAAAATAAAGGTGCAAAAAGGTCTTCAGGTTTTTAGTATAGTTTGAAGTGAATAAATTCTATGTATTTTCTCTTCACCTTTTCCTGTCTTCCTTGTTACTCCTACAGAGTTCAAAAATGCCACACAGAAACAATGCATTTAATGTAATTATAATTTTATTATGCAACTCTGTGTGAATAATTCCCTTCATTTTATTTCCTTGTAAGGAATGCATTACTTAAATAAATCAATCACTGCCAAATACATAAATTATACTACAGATTACCAATGTAAAAATACATTTCTTCTTAATACCTCAAGAAAAGTAATTTGATCATGTATATTCACATAAGAATTAAAAGTATTCATGTATAGAATTAAATGCAAATGGAATATTTATACTATTTATTTCATATTCTTGTCATGTAATTTCACTACACTTATAAGTAGGTCAGTTAATTAGATGTTATTTATATATTTATATAATTTTTCATGTCAGCAAGAACAACTTTTATGTACTATAAATTTAGAATTTATATTTTATTCTCCTGAAACTTAAATATGTATCTAATTTTTTAGCATGATTTTGTAATTTATTGTGGATTGATTGATAAAATGAATATATGCGGTGAAGATGTCAAACCCAAGGGTGA
>NW_006951530.1:0-878 GCF_000164805.1 Carlito syrichta | reverse complement strand
GAATTAAAAAGTTGGCTCTTCCTGGGTCTCTACCCTGCCAACATTTGTATTGAAATTTACAACATCAGCTTTATTGGTTGTCACACATTGGGACTCAGAATGGAACTTTCCCGTGGGCTCTCCTGGCTCTCCAGTTTCCTGCCTCACCCTGCAGATCTTGAAGCTTGTCAGACTCTATAATCTTGTACATCAATTCTTTGTGATACATTTCTTTCTCTTTGTCTGTACACTCTATTGGTTATGTTTGTCTGGAGAACCATGATGTGTCTTTTTCTTACTTTGTGTCTTTTTCTCTCTCTTGGCTTTAAAAAAAAGTGCTGCAGTTTTCAAGGTGTCTGGAAATGTAAGCTGTTTAAGGTTCTGTTTTCACCGTGATTTGTGCTTCAGCAACTTCTTATTTGTCAGCCTGTGCACAAAGGATGGAAATGAACTGCACCTTGCCATCAGCCCAGCACAGTGCAAATAAGATCCCTGTGTCCTGGAACTCCTTGCAAGCTATGTTGCCATCTTTCTTGAGATGCCTTGTCTACCTAGAATGTCGTATTGTATAAGGCATGAGCAAGACAGGGCAGGGCAGAGGAAGGGTGGGGACCAGTCACTGAGCATTTATAATTTCACCATGGACTGTCTGTTCCTTGTGGTGTCCTATGACTCAGGAGTCATCTGCTAAGAACTCTTCATTAGGACCAGGATGGGCAGTTTCCATAGTTCACTCCAGTCATGGGGAGCCGTCATGCTCCACTTTTAAGTACTAATGTCTTTGAGGGATTATTTTAATATTCTTAAAGAGAGAATTTGCTTTAAAAAATGTGCCCTCATCATCAAAATGGAATATAAACATGTACACATATACTTACACAGAACCCTTTATAAACCAT
>NW_006951529.1:0-785 GCF_000164805.1 Carlito syrichta | reverse complement strand
AAATAGATAATAAAAAGGTTAATTTTTAATTTTAATTGTTATATCTGGAATGAGATAGTGGTGTTGAGTTACAACTTTGTAACTATACTCAAACTACTGACTCCTACACTTAAAAAATAAACTTAATAAAACATATTAGACTTCTTAAAACATGGTTGTAATCAATTTCATGTAGCAGCCATGCCCATAGTTCTTTTCAGGTCATAGTTAACAGATCTGGCACATTTTTTGCTGTTTTTCAAACCAAAAGGGTTAATTTTTAAATTTAAAAGATGGAAGCAAAGCCAGGAAATCAAGCATGTCAGTTTGTCAGTTATGGCATGAGCCTTAGAACCTTGACATCATAATGGGAGGGGGACCTTGACTACTGAGTGACCGTTTGGTTTCAAGGATTTGCCTATAATGCTGTGCCAAGTGCTGTAGACATGATGGATTTTCAGTCCCAAGAACTGAAGAAAACAAGCTGTTCACAGCAATCCCAAAGCTTCCCCTGTGCTACGTGGCCATTCAAGGATCCACTGAACAAGGTAGTCTTTTAATAGACAATTTTGGATCATCCAAACAGACTGGTAGTCTCAGGAGTGTCTTGTCTTGTTTACTCTAAAGCATATAAGCTAGTTCTTAACTTTAGCACTGGTTTTCTGAAACACTATTCATGTTCACAAGTGCTGCTGAGCTTGAGAAGACAGGCTTTGTGTTTTCAGAGGACATGATTATTCAATTTCATGGGAGATAATTTCATGGGAGTTCTAAGAAAATATCTGCCCTATTTTTGAAATTTTTAG
>NW_006951528.1:0-510 GCF_000164805.1 Carlito syrichta | reverse complement strand
TTCCCCACCTCACCCCTACACTTCAAACCCCACTCTCACCTCCCACTCCTTGGCAACCACTAATATACTTCTTTTCTCTACAGTCTTGCCTCTTCTGGACATTTCATACAAAGAGAGTCTTACAATATGTGATCTTTTGTAAGTGGCTGAACTTATTTGTAATGTTTTCATGATTTATGTATGTTATAACATGTATTAGCACTTCACTACTTTTTATTACCAAATAATATTCCATTGTGTGGATATAACACATTTTATTTATCCATTTATCAGTTGAGCATTTGGGTTGTTTCCACTTTTTGGCTACTATGAACATTTACATACGATTTTTTGTATAGACATATGTTTCCATCTCTCTTAGATATATACATAGAAATGAACCTACTGTGTCTTATGGTAACTCTTTTTTTTAATTTTAAAGATGTGAGGTACAATTCAGGGTTAGGTATCCAAATGTTGATTATGCAGGTACCCTTGTTGAGGAGGTGTGCCCCTCCCTCCCCTAGCAGG
>NW_006951527.1:0-3745 GCF_000164805.1 Carlito syrichta | reverse complement strand
ATAGTTATTAGCGTTTTTTAATGAAGTATTTTCAATAGAGTTAATCATGTTTTTTGTTACACATGATGCTGTTGACACATCATACAGTATAGTGGTGTAAACATAACTTGTAGATGCACTAGGAAAGCAAACATTTTGTGTGAATAACACTGTATTACAATATTAGCTTTATTGCACTGGTCTGAAACCAAACCTGCAATAGTCCCAAGATAGGCTTGTAGTCATTTTAAATGAGTTAGTCTCTTAAGTTATGGAGAAAAGAAAATATGGATTACTTAACAAAGTCACAGTTATACTAGCTTTTAGTCTAATAATTATTATTTTAAAAAATCTATTACTCTCTTATGTCACGTGGAAAACAAAAAAATGCAATTACAAGCCATTGTTCCAAGAATACTAGTTTATACCCTTGCCCATGCAATTCCCTTTATTGAGGTTTATTTCTTCATACTGCTTTGTTATCAGTGTTTTTTCATTTCACCTGATAGGGCTTAATTGATTGTTTTTTGTAAGTCATGTCTGGGGAAATAAATTTCCTTAGCTTTTGTTTAGCTGGGAATGTTAAAATTTCCCACTCACTCCTGAAGTGTGGTTTTGCTAAATATGGGGGTTTTGGTTGACAACTCTTTTTTCTTTTAGCACTCTGAATGTATTGGCTTCTTGCCTTCTAGACTCTATAGTTTCTGCTGAGAAATCAGCTGACAGTCTTAGTGAGGATTTCTTGAGTGTTAGGAGTTGTTTCTGTCTTATTGCCTTCAAGATTTTCTTTCATTGAATTTTCAGAGTTTGAATATAATGTATCTTTATGTTCTCCTTGAGTTCATCTTAAAGTTACTGATCTCCTTGGATAGTTGTAGTCATGTGTTATGTGCAAACTGGGTAGTTTTCATTCATTACCTTTTCAAATACTCTTACTCCCTCTTTTTCTCTTCTTCTGGTTCCTACATTGCTTATGTTGGTTCATTTAATGGTGTTCCATAGGTCTCTTAGTCTGTATTCACTATTCTTCAGTATTTTTTCTTTCTGTTCTTCAATGCTAATAAATTTCATTGTCCTGTATTTATATTTATTGATTTTATTTTTCCTGCTCTAATTCTGCCTTTGCACACATCTAATGACTTTGTTTTCAAAGTGTAATTTGTAGTGTAATTTGTAGCTCCAGAAATTTTTTTGGTTTATTTTTTGTTTAATATCTCTTTATTAATATTTCCATATTGCTCATACACTGCTTTCTTTACTTTTTCCATATTCTCATTCATTTCTTTAAGCATCCTGTCGACAGTTGTTTTAAAATATTTGTCCAGTAGATTTGCCAATAAACTATCCTTTTTCTGGGATAGTTTGGATTGATTTTTTTTGATGGGCCATGCTTTTCCTGTTTTCTTATATATGTCTTGTGGGTTTTGTTGTTGTTGTTTTTGAAAACCAGACAATGGAGTATAATAATGTGATAACTGTAAAAATCAGAATCTCCCCATTGCCTTGGGTTTTTCTGTTTTCTGTTAGTGGTTTTTGCATTTTAACGTTGCAGTAGGCTGTCTCTAAAACAAGGATCAGCCTAATGTGTAAATGTAAGGTCTTCTGAGGTCTTTTCTGAGCCTATATCTTTCCCTAGGCCTGTGTGGTCACTTTCTAACTTTCCTCATATATGTAGTTGTTTCGCATGTCCTACTCTTTATACTCTGGGTTCCAAAAGGGGGAGAAGAGAAAAAGGGGGATAAAGGGGGATGGGAAAAGATCAGTGACCCTTTACATTCCCTGGAAGTTACTTCAGCATGAGGAGTGTCCATTCCAAAAATGGGGGAAGGTGCAGCAACAATGGCTGCCCACCTTTTTGTCTGCACCTTTGTGATCAGAGCAGCAAGCAGTGACTAGAGCACAGATTGCTGATATTTGAGGACAGAGTTGTTTCCACCCAGCCTGCTCCTTTCAAGCTGCATGAAAGCTGCTTCAAAAACACATGCACGGCTCCCTGACACATTGCTGGGGAGCAGGGGATGAGTACCTGCTGCTGTACTAAGAGCTGAAGTGACTGAAATTAGCCACAACTTGCCATTCAAGTCTTCTCCTGGAAATTGCAAGCCTCCAGTCGAGCTCCAAAATAGTTACACAGGATCGATTGTGTCAGTGTGGTTGTAGTCTAGGTCAGAGCCAGATTCCTGGTGCTTCCTACTCTTTCCAGAATCCTCTCGACAATGGTAGTTGGGAAGAAATCAAGCATTAGCTGTTACATGTATAGGTAATTATGACATGGCTAAGGAAGTCACCCTTTATTTTTCTAAGGAATGCTTTCTCCCCTTGCTTCACTACCAGGAGAAGATGGTACCAAGACATAACATCTTGCTCAATATACGCCTTAAAAGCAGTCATTCACAATTCTGGTTACATATAAGATTCACTTGCAAATGTTCTTTTAAGTATAGTAGGGTTTTTTTGCCATATAAGTCATAACCTGGTGGAAGGGTACCTGAATTTCCCTCAAGTGATGTTCATCCATATAGGAATTGATTTCCAGTGATGAGATTTTAGAAGGAGAGTCTTTAGCCCCTCTGAAGGGGAAAGGCACAGCCACTCCATGATAATCTGGGACTCGGGTAAGGCACAGAGATAAGTCATCCCATCATTCTCACCTTGTATACATACTGACACATGGTTGCTGTGAGGCAATGCAGTGTTACGCCGTGAATGTTCATGGTTATGACACACTCCACGTTGCCCCAGACCAGGATGAGCCATTTGAAAGCTGCTTGAATTTTCTGAAAGCCATTTCTATGCCAGTTGCTTGTAGGAGGAAAGACCTTCACAAGGGCTAAAGGGAATAATGGGATTTGCATTTCTGGTCCTTACCCTGATTTTCAAGATTATTTCCCTTTCCTGTGTCTCTATCTAGCAATTGTTTTCATGTCTCCGAAAGTTTACTCCAACTCTACCCCTTTGCACAAAACAAGGAAATATCTCTTCTCCACACATGCAGTCTCCCCTCTCCCCCTCATCCCCCTTCAACTCTCCGCCATCCCACTGTACCCCTTTTAGTTAATTCCAAATTATCCTTTGTAGCTCATTTCAAATGACCTTTTCAAAGAAGCCTTCCTTGCCTCCACTTCCACAGCCTATGGAAGGTCCCTCTTTAATCTCTCATCCAGTCTTTTTCTTTGCAGTATTTATCAGAGACTGGACTTCCACAGTCTGTGATTTCTTTGTGAGAGGTATCTGTGATTGCTTTTTGAGAGATATCTTTCCCTCACATTCAAATCTAGATTTTATAAGAATTGGACCTGAGTTTCTTTTATTCCCTACCGCCCAGGCTTAACCAAGTGCCTTTCCCCATTTCAGGTTCAGAAACTCTTTGTTGAAAAGATACTGATAGACTATATTTTCTCCATCTACAGCATAAAACTGTTATATTTATTCCATAAAGTTTTAAAAGTTTCTCCAGTGTGCTAAAGTCTGTGAGAATTAAATGATGAAACAGACATAGACAGAGACTTTAAAGACTTTTTGTTTAGAGTCTAGTGGAGTACAAAATACATGTATTCAAGTTAACGATTACAGGATATCGTAAGGGAAACCACAAACGTTATTAGCAAGATCAAATTTCAGTTCTACTGGGTTATCAAAAGTAGGAAACTCTTCATGTGAGAAGAGTGAGGGGTCCTCACTACCCTAGGTCATGTGGCCTCCTAAATCAGCTGAATTTAATCTCTAGTATTTACCTCATGGCTGCCTGACTTCAAGGCATTAACCC
>NW_006951526.1:0-4350 GCF_000164805.1 Carlito syrichta | reverse complement strand
TAAGGTTCTTATGGTTTGAGGTTTTATATTTAGGTCTCTGATCCATTTGGAGTTAATTTTTGTATATGGGGATAGATAGGGGTCCTGTTTCAATCTTCTGCATGTGGTCAGCCAGTTTTCCCAGCACCATTTACTGAATAGGTTCTCCTCTCCCCAGTGGTACGTGGTGGAGGCCTTGTTGAAGATGAGTTGGTTGAGAAATTAAGGTCTTTCCTCTGGAATCTCAATTCTATTCCATTGGTCTATATGCCTGTTCCTATACCAATACCAAGTTGTTTTGATGATTGCAGCTTTATAGTAAAGTTTGAAGTCTGGTAATGTGATACTACCTGATTTGGTTTTTTTTGCTGAGGATTGTTTTGTCAATTCTTGGTCGTTTGTGTTTGCTTATGAATTCCTGTGTTGTTTTTTCTAGGTCTGAGAAGAATATTGCTGGTAATTTGATAGGTATTGCATTGAATCTATAGATTGCCTTAGGTAAGATGGACATCTTCACAATGTTGATTCTTCTAATCCATGAGCATGGGATGTTTTCCACTTGTTTGTGTCATCTTTGATTTCTTTGAGCAGTGTTTTGTAGTTTTCATTGTAAAGGTCTTTCAGGTCTCTGGTTAGGAAGATGCCAAGGTATTTCATTTTTTGTCTTTTTTTTTGGTTATTGTGACTGGAATTGTGTTTCTTATTTGGGTTTCTGTTTGTTTATTATTGGTGTAAAGAAATGCAATTGTGTTATGCACATTTATTTTATATCCTGAGACTTTGCCAAAGATCTTAATCAGTGTAAGGAGGTTTTTTGACAGATTCTCTTGGGTTTTCCAGGTATACGATCATGTCATCTGCAAAGAGAGATAATTTGACTTCCTATTTTCCTATTTGGATACCTGTGATTGCCTTGTCTTCTCTGATCACTCTAGCCAGGACTTCCAATACTATATTAAACAGGAGGGGTGAGAGTGGGCATCCTTGTCTTGTTCCAGTTTTCAGGGGAAATGGTTCCAATTTTTGTCCATTTAGGAGTATGCTGGCTGTGGGTTTCTCGTAGATGGCTTTTACTACTTTGAGGTACGTTCCCTGTATGCCTAGATATTCGAGGGTATTTATCAAGAAGGGGTACTGGATTTTATCAAAAGCTTTTTCTGCATCTAATGATATAATCATGTGGTTTTTGTTTTGACATATGTTGATGTATTTAATTACATTTACTGTTTTGCAAATGTTGAACCGGGCTTGTGTCCCAGGGATGAAGCCTACTTGGTCATAAAGGATGATTTTTGAGATATGTTGTTGAATCCTGTTTGCTAGGATCTTGTTTAGAATTTTAGCGTCTATGTTCATCAAAGATATTGGCCTGTAGTTCTCTTTTTTTGTTGGATCTTTACCTGGCTTGGGCATCAATGTGATGTTAGCTTCATAAAATGATTTTGGGAGGGTTCCATTTTCCTCAATCACCTGAAATAGCTTCAGTAGGATTGGAATCAGTTTCTCCTTAAATGTCTTGTAGAATTCTGTTGGAAAGCCATCTGGTCCAGGGTTTTTTTTTTTTTGTAAGTAGTTTTCTTATTACATAGTCAATTTCCTTGATTGCTATTGGTCTATTTAGGGTCTCAATTTCTTCTTGTCTCAACCTAGTCAGGTTGTGTGAAGACAGAAAACCTCCATTTCCTTGAGGTTTTCATGTTTGTTTCCATACAAGTTTACATAGTAGTGTCTGTTGATATTTTGTATTTTTTCAGGGTCAGATGTGACTTCATCTTTTGTGTTTCTGATTGTGCTTATTTGGGTTTTTTCTTTATTTTTTTATTTTTTTTGGTCAGTCTAGCTATGAGACCAGCAGTCTTGTTTATCCTTTCAAAGAACCAGCTTTTTGTTTCATTGATTTTTTTGTACTGTCTTTTTGTCTTCTATATCCTGGATCTGAGCTTTTATTTTGGTGATGTGGATTCTTATGCTGAAATTAGGGTTTTTGTGATCTTGCTTTTCCAGCTTTCTTAGGTGGCTTGTTAGGCTATTAATTTGTGCTCCTTCCATTTTCTTCATGTGTGTTTGTAGGGATATAAATTCCCCTCTTACTACAGCTTTCAAGGCATCCCAGAGATTTTGGTAAGATGTTTCTTCATTTTCATTTGTTTCCAGGGATTTTTGATCTCCATTTTGATTTCATCATTGATCCAGGAGTTGTTTAGCATTTGTGGGTTTTGGGGGGACTTTGTTGGTGTCAATGTTTATTTTTATTCCACTTTGGTCCAAGAAGGTGCATGGTACAATTTCTGTCTTTTTATATTTGCTTATGCTTGATTTATGGCTATGTGATCGATCTTGGAATACGTCCCATGTGGTGATGAGTAGAATGTGTATTCTGTGGTCTTTGGATGGAGTGTTCTGTAGATATCAATTAAGTCCATTTGGTCCAGAGTCACATTGAGGTTCCGAATCTTGTTGTTGATTTTTGTCCCGATGATCTGTCGAGGGTTGTGAGTGGAGTATTAAAGTCCCCAGTTATGATTATGTTAGAGTCAATATCTTTCTTTAGTTTTCCTAGGAGTTGCTCTGTAAAAGTTGATGCACCTATGTTAGCTGCATATATGGTTAGGATAGATATTTCTTGTTGATTGAGTGAGCCTTTTACCATTATGTAGTGGCCCTCTGTATCTTATTTAATTTTTGATAGCTTAAATGGTATTTTGTCTGAAATTAGGATCGTGACTCCTCCTTTCTTTTGTGTTCCATTCACCTGGAAATTTGTTTCCCATCCTCTTGCTTTAAGTCTGTGCATGTCCTTTCTAGTGAGATGGGTCTCTTGAAGGCAGTATATTGTTGCCTGGTGATATTTTATTCTTTTTACCATTCTATGTCCTTTCAGAGGTGCTTTTAGTCCATTCACATTCAGGCTAATTATTGAAACGTGAGAGTTCATCCCTAACATACTGTTCTTTTACAGTTGTTCTTCCACTTGGTTTATTGTCTTTCTTTTGTTTTGGGGGTTGGTTCATATGTATTTTATTCTTTTTCCTGTACTCTTGTGAAAAATACTCCTCTTTTTTTCCCCTTTTCTTCTGTGTTTACTACTTTCTTAAGTGTTTCATGTAGAGGTGGTTTGGTGGCAGCGTAAGTTCTTAGGGATTGGATATCTGGGAAAGATTTTGATTCTCCCTTGCTGATGAATCTTAATCTGGCAGGGTAGGTTATTCTTGGTTGAAATTGTTTATCTTTTAGGACTTTGAAGATAGGGCTCCAAGCTCTCCTATCCTGCAGGGTTTCTGTAGATAAATCTGCTGCTATTCTAATTGGTTTTCCATGGTAGGTAATCTGTCCTTTTTCTCTTGCTGCCTTTAGGAGTTTTTCTTTTATGCCTACTTTGTTTAGGTGAATTATTATGTGTCTAGGAGTTGGTTTTCTCATTTGTTGTCTTGCGGGGGTTCTCTGAATCTCTTGTGTTTGAGTTTTTGCATCATTGATTAGATAAGGAAAGTTTTCTTGAATGATCTCATGGAAGGTTTGTTCCAATGTGGTCTCTGTCTCTTTTTCTGCCTCAGGCAGACCAATTACTCTTAGGTTAGGCCTCTTGAGGTAATCATTCATCTCTTGAAGGTTTTTTTCTGTCTTTTTGAGCTTGTTTTCTGTGTTCTTGAGAGTATGAGTTATTTCTATATTTTGGTCCTCAAGCTCTGAGATTCTTTCTTCTGCTTGGGCAATTCTGTTTTCCATGCTTATCAGTTTATTGTTTATTTCTTTCACAGTATTCTTTATTACTGTTATCTCAAATATCAGCTCCTTTCTAGTTTCTTCTTGAGTCTCCTCAATTCTTTTTAATCTCTCCATTAATGTCTTGATGTCTAGGGTTATATTTTGAGACCATTCAGTTGTTTGCATTCCAAAGTCAGTTTTCTCAGTATCTGCCCTCCCAGGTGTCTGGGAAGGACCCATATTCTTCTTTTGGTTTTTCTTCATTTGTGTAGATTTTTCTCTCTGGTCCCTTAGTGGATCAAGTTCCTGAGATCTAATCTCCAGCCTCTCTCCTCTGTTTCTGTTGCAAGTAGTTAGCTTGTTGCTTGGAAGTTCTGTGACACTAGTCTCTACTCAGCATAGGGGAGGGTCTTTGTCTCCTGTTAATGATGTCACCATGGGAACCGAAGCAGAGGCTCTGCTAGGTGGGTGGGGCAATGCAATGTAAATATGCCTTGAAAATGTCGGAGGTGGTGGTTTTACTATCACTTTTAGGGGCCTCCTGTGGGTCTCTAGGCGGGACCAGGTGCACAACTGGGTGCTGGATCTGGGGTGCCTCCAGCCAACTGGGGTGGAGGACAGGGTCCAGCGTTTCCTCCTCTGGAACTGGAAGCCTGCGATCGGCCC
>NW_006951525.1:0-749 GCF_000164805.1 Carlito syrichta | reverse complement strand
TGGCTCTGACCTAGACTACAACCACACTGACACAATCGATCCTGTGTAACTATTTTGGAGCTCGACTGGAGGCTTGCAATTTCAGGAGAAGACTTGAATGGCAAGTTGTGGCTAATTTCAGTCACTCAGCTCTTAGTACAGCAGCAGGTACTCATCCCCTGCTCCCCAGCAATGTGTCAGGGAGCCGTGCATGTGTTTTTGAAGCAGCTTTCATGCAGCTTGAAAGGAGCAGGCTGGGGGGAAACAACTCTGTCCTCAAATATCAGCAATCTGTGCTCTAGTCACTGCTTGCTGCTCTGATCACAAAGGTGCAGACAAAAAGGTGGGCAGCCATTGTTGCTGCACCTTCCCCCATTGTTGCTGCACCTTCCCCCATTTCCTCATGCTGAAGTAACTTTCAGGGAATGTAAAGGGTCACTGATCTTTTCCCATCCCCCTTTATCCCCCTTTTTCTCTTCTCCCCCTTTTGGAACCCAGAGTATAAAGAGTAGGATATGCGAAACAACTACATATATGAGGAAAGTTAGAAAGTGACCACACAGGCCTAGGGAAAGATATAGGCTCAGAAAAGACCTCAGAAGACCTTACATTTACACATTAGGCTGATCCTTGTTTTAGAGACAGCCTACTGCAACGTTAAAATGCAAAAACCACTAACAGAAAACAGAAAAACCCAAGGCAATGGGGAGATTCTGATTTTTACAGTTATCACATTATTATACTCCATTGTCTGGTTTTCAAAAACAACA
>NW_006951524.1:0-1324 GCF_000164805.1 Carlito syrichta | reverse complement strand
TACATAAAAACTTAACAGTACATGTCTGAGTAGTAGAAGAGGCTCATGCCTATATCCCAGCATGCTGGGAGGCCATGGAAAAAGAACATCGTGAGCCTTGGTGTGAGACCAGCCTGGACAACTTGGCAAGACCTCATCTCTACAATAAATTAAAAAATTAACTGGGCTCTGGTGGTCATGAATGTTCCAGTGCATGTCATGATGGAAAACAGAGGAAGACTACATACACATGTTTCTATCCTTCATTAGGATCTTAGGATCTACCCAATTTCCAATAGGATTCTTGGTTACCATGCCTTCCCATGTTCCCCAGTAACAAAGGAACATTTTTAAAAATGCAGGTCATACATTCATGGTGAGAACTCTTTATGACAACTAAGTAGTATGGTTAAAGAGAACAGAAGAAGCTATGTAGGAGGAGTATCCAACAGACCCATTGAATATCACAGGAAGAACAAAAATAGTTGAGACCAACTCATTAGGCAGAACCATCACAAGGACAGCAACATGGTTTGCAAGATTTACACACTTGCAGCCATTTTTTCTTTTTCCTCCTACTTCTCTGGTATTTCTTCTCAGGTGAGATTATGTAATCAAGTTACACCTACATTTTGAAAATATGCCTTTACTTATTTCAAAATTAAGTAGAAAGTATTTTTTGTCAGTATTATCACCCTCTTAGGAGTCCCTCGCTTGCTCTCCTGTTTGCCTGAGGTTGTCTTTGAATTGATTCTTCCACATCTCCCTGAGGTGGGTCTACTTTGTCATTTAGGACAGTTTTTCTTCTTTACAAATCCACGATAAACCAGAGGACAAACATCAATTCTGCCTTTACCCCTCAAGAACGGTGATGTGTCTACAAGTTCACAGAAACCAGTAGCTGAAATAAATTTTTTAAGTTACTAATTTAATAATATAAAACTTAAACCTAATCAATCCAATATAGGACAGTCGACTCTCAAAAGTTCGACATAACTCCATTTTAGACTGGGGTGAGTGTTGGGGATCTCTGGCCTCTTTGTGTGTTTGAATGTAGCTAAATTAATTTTGAAATGCTGACAAGGTTGGCACCAGTATGCAGCTGTCCAGACTAACTGCAAAAGTGGGAGTTTGTACACTAACTCTGCTTTGTTTAATAAAGGAACAAGAAGACTGTGAACCAAGGACAAAGATAATTCACCACTTTCGAGGACTTCTCTCATCGCCCAGATGTCTGCAAGTCTAAGCCACCTCTTGATCTTAGTCGCTCTCTGTCCCACAGGCTGGATAAAAATTTTGAGGAAACACACACGACCCAGGAAGGTTCTTTAGGATGCCGTCCCCT
>NW_006951523.1:0-681 GCF_000164805.1 Carlito syrichta | reverse complement strand
GGGACGGCAGGGCTATTGAAACCTGTCTACTCTGCACTAGGGGACACCGAAACGGGAAGATGGCCATATCCCTGGGATCTTGAGACTAGACTGGACACCATAGCAAGCACCACTTCCACCCCAAGCAAAACCCAGAAAACCTTGGGTGAGGGCAGGCCTTGGCGGGAGAATCACATATGGCCCAGAGTTCAAAACCTGGAAGGAAGACCAGGATGTCGACCAATGGAAAGCTTGTGATTCCAGCAGTTTGGGAGGCCCAGGCCGAGAGGTTGGCCCGAGTTGGATGGTTTGAGAGCAGTCTGGACAACCTAGTGAGGAAAGAAAACAAAGGAAAGAAAGAAAGAAAGAAAGAAAGAAAGAAAGAAAGAAAGAAAGAAAGAAAGAAAGAAAGGAAGGAAGGAAGAAAGAAAGAAAGAAAGAAAGAAAGAAGAAATCCATTCTCCTACAAAGCTTCTGCCCTCAGTCTTTCCCCCTCGTCTACTCCACATGTGAGTGTCCCCCAAGCTCAGCACCTTCCAGCCCCAAACACCACCAAAGGCTGCCCCTGCTTTGGTGTGGGAGTTACCAGGACTGCTGGCTGGGTTCCTGTTGGCACTTCTCTCTGAGGTGAGATATGGGCCCCAGGCTCACTGACTCTCTGCCTCAAAAACGGGGAACTTCCACCAAGAAAGGCTTGGGACA
>NW_006951522.1:0-729 GCF_000164805.1 Carlito syrichta | reverse complement strand
TAGGTAATAGCAGTCCTCATATACAGAATCTACACAATCTCTTGCTAAAAAGAAATAAGAAACCTGTTTTACATATCTGTCACAATATCTACAGACATCTTGCTAAGGGCTAAACAAGAATCAGGGTTTCCAAACAGGTTTCGGGGGAAAGGGAGTCCTCATATACAGGACATTACAAGGCCCCTTGTTTAGGAAGAATAAGGAATCTGTGATAAACTTGTCCCCAATCCGAAAAATTCTAAGGGTGTTTTGCTACGTGATAAACAAGAATCAGGGCTTCGAGCTCGTCTCACGTTTCGGAGATATTTGGCTTGTGGGTATTATTAATCAGTCTTTTCAGGACTCCAGAAACATTCTGATCCTCTTGAAAGTTGTAAACGGTTATCTAGTAGTACAAGTCTCTTAGTTCCTTGGGTCAACTAAGGCCAGATTTCCGGAATGAAAGAATCTTCTTGCCGTATTTGGATGTAACTCTGGTCTTAAGATGAACTTGGTAATCCTTAAATTTCCGTTTGTACTTTTATTTGGAGAGGGGTCGAGGGTTTTGCTGTTCCCAAATATTTGGCACGAATTATGAAAATGTAACCAGGAATCATGGATTCCGTGTCCCTAGGAAACATCTGGGAATCTGCATTTTTGTATACAGAGTTTAGGAATGCACATAAACAGGGAAAATCAGGGCATATGGCAGAGAATAGAAAGGGAATCCGGTTTTTGGAGTTCTCAATC
>NW_006951521.1:0-8339 GCF_000164805.1 Carlito syrichta | reverse complement strand
GCAGCTTTTAAACAGATGGATTTCTCAAGTGATTCTTGACTCAAAAAGCTCATGACAACAGTTAGACTGGCACTGAACTCAGTTTAACTGGTCTGAATGACCAAGATATGAAGGTCCCCCATACTCAGATGATCTGTGATAGAAGCCCATGTAGCTTGAGATTTACACCCCCACCAGTATTTAGAATTACTCTTTTTGGTGTTCAGACTCAAGCGTAGCTGTGGTGGAGTAGATTACCAACTCTAGAACCTCTAAAGTTGCCTTTGCCCTTTCTAACCTCAGTTTCCAAGTATTAAAAATAGTGATAAAATATGTAGGCTGCCAGGTTTTTGGAATATTTAATACTTTTCAAAGCATAAAAGCGTTATAAACTATAATTTGTTTAATATATAATTTATAATAATTGCAAAGCATTATTTTAGTAGGACTAGATTTTGCTGGTCCTTCATATATTTGGCATCTTCTTTAGGATCAGATAGGAGACCTCTGTTCTTAAAATAAATGGCATGTGATTTTTAAGCCAGTTGAAAGGCTTTTTCCTCTTATAAATCTCATAGCACTTTATTGGAATCATGTTTGCATGCCAGTATATAAAATGCCTTTCACTTGTACTTACTACTTTCTTGAAAGCTCTTCAATATATATTTCATTTATCTTTGCATTATTTCATTTATCTTTATCTTGTACCAGGTACATAGTAGGTGCTTAAATCATTGAACAGTTGAATACAAAAACAGGCATTATGTTATTACATGTCTTATTGCCCATGTAGAGTCATTCTCAAAGGCACATATTATAAAGAACGGTTATTTTTAGAATCACTTAGTCATTTGCCTTTCACCTTTCGTCTTCTATTTTTTTTTCCCTCTGAGTTAGAGTCTCACTCTGTTGAGCAGACTGGAGTGTAGTGTCACTATCACAGCTCGCTGCAGCCTCGCCCTCCTGGATTCAGGCAATGCTTCTGCCTCAGCCTCCTGAGTAACTAAGACTACAAGCATGGACCATCATGCCCAGCTAATTGTTTTGATGTTTTGATTTTTTGTAGAGACAAGCCCTCTCTATGTTGCTCAGGGTGGTCTTGAACTTCTGAATTCAAGCAGTCCTCCCTCAGCCTCTTCTAATACCTCCTTGGGTGAAGGCCCTCATTTATCCTTGCCATTACCTGAGTACAGATCCTGAGCTCCTTGAGGGAACGTACTGATTGTGGTTTGTATCTCTAGTGCCTGTCAGAGCGTCTGGAATGTAATAAGACAGTAGCTCTTTGGATCAATGATGTGCTTATGTAGTTTGAATTGCCAATAAAAATTAGGATATAAAAAGGTTGAAAATGGCAAGGCATTTTGACTCACACCTGTAATTCCGGCACTTTGGGAGGCTGATGTGGAAAGCTTGCTTAAGTCCAGGAGTTCCAGACCAGCTTGCTCAAATAGCAAGAGCCCGTCTCAAAAAAAGAAAACAAAGACTGTAAATAGCAGGTAGTTTGGATATAATCTTAACCGTACTATTACCTTGGCTTCTATAATCGATTGCCCATCTAAATGGTGAGATGAGGAGAATTGCGCTACAACAGTTTGGAGTGGCACGCTCCATATTTAAACTTTTCCCGTTTTATGCACTATACTATGTTTACTTTATTTTGGAATTTCAAATACATGAGAAATTGGGAGAACCAAAGCAATCTTCACTTATAAATTAAGGACTACTGACTTAAATAATTTCACAGTACATGATTAAAATGTTGATAGGTATTCCTATGGTAACAATTTGCCTTTTATAAGTATGTCAATATAGTGATGTGGGCACATTTACCTTAAAATATCCACAAAGTAGTGTGCAACCTACCAGTCAGTGGAAACGTTTTACAATTTTCTTCATGTACAACCTGTTTAAATAGACTCTTGCCTTAAGTACTTTCTAATGATGTGTATAGCAGCTTCCAGTTCAAAGGGAAGGGTCATTTTCTTCATCCCCAAACCTCACAGTTGAAGAAAATGAAAGATATAGACAAAATTAGTAGCAGATCCAGAAACAGCAGCTAGTTCTCTATTTGTATAATCTTCTGGTCATTACTGTCCACGTGATATGGACAAACCTGGGAAAAAGATGTAAAGATGATGATGATTGTGTCAGAGAGATGCTAAGAAAAATCACTGGGTTTATGGTGATACCTTCTTTATTTATAAGATGCCCTGTGATGTGGTCTAGATAATCAGGAAGAAATTACATAAATTTACTTTGAATGATACCTCACCCTTCCCTTCTTCAAAAACAACAAAAACAAACACAAAACCCTTAATGTTGTCAACAAAAGTATTGTTTATTAATAAGCAGAAGACTATCATTCTTTCACTTTAAAAGACTCTGAAGCTTGAGATTTATCTGTCTTTCTCTCTATCCATCCATCCATCCATCCATATATTATAAATATAGGTATATCTATATAAAATACAGATATTTTTAAACCTGCGTCAAATGACATAACCAACCAAGTCTCTCTCTGTTTGTTAGTGCTGAAAGTAGAGAGGAAGAGCTTTGGATTGGCAAAGTGACAGGCTTCAAAAATAACCTCTCTGTCTAGTTTCTAACTATCTCTGCTCAAACACACAAAAAATTGTTTGACATATACAGATATGAAGTAATTTAAATCATTGTCCAAGTTTATGATGTGAAGTCTTTCCACATCTTTTGAAGAAGCATGTGGGCCTTCTAATGTGAATATCCATTTGGAATTAGCTTTCCTTTTACTCACTCACTCTCGGATGTCTCTGATAACAGGCACTTGTGTAGAATAGAGTCATCTGTAGAGATTATTTGTGAGAAAGGCATTATATCAACATAACCTTCAGATGCTGTGATGGTTCAGATCTTGCCGTCACCAGGAACACTGGTGTAGCTGTACTGTTCAGATCAAATGGTGACTAATTGTTCACCTTCTAAAAGGATAGTTATCACGTTTTTTTGTTGAGTTCACAAAGCAGACTTTTTAAAAAAATCAGCTGTCTTTAAACTGAAGCATCAGTTGTTTTGTTTCTTTAATGTTAGTGTTATTATTACCGGGAATTAAGATTCTATGACTCCTGATGGAAATACAGAGCCTATTTTTTAAAAGCCACATTGGTATTGCATGTGTGACAGAAAGAGAGGAGAGAAAGAATTTGTGAAAGAATGAGCTAGAAAATTATCTTGGGCAAAGTTGTAAAGAGTCTTTACAGATCCATTTGCATTCATTAAAATTAATAATTTAGCCACTTGGTTCTTAGCTTCAGAGTCTGTGGAGACTTTATGACTTTAATATATAAAAGATAGACTTCCGGACATCTGGAGGTTATAAATAAGGTGGTGGGAGCCATGTTCAGAGTAGAAAAGCAGAGTGGTGGTTTTACCAACTGAAGAAATACTGAGATCTCTTTTTAAATTCTACTATGCAGCATTTTGGCCTGATATTTCATGAAAATTCCTTGACACATTGCTGGCAATATGAAGATCTTTAGGTACACAGAAGTATGATAAAGTTTTAGATATAATACATCTCAGTGTTGATCAGTGGTTCCTCATTGGCAGCAGACTTTTATGTTTTTTTCAATTTATTTTATTTTAAAGATGTGGGCTACAATTCAGGATTAGATATACAAGTGATCATCGAACAGATAAAGTTTGGGCCTCCCCATTTTGCCTGGTTTGAGATCAGGTACCCTTATTAATGTTATATGCCCCCCCCCCGGCATTTTCCAGCTACTGCCAATCCCTTATAGTATTACAGTAAATGTTCAGGGTCTGCTTATGAGTGAGAACATGTGGGTACTCAGTTCTTTCTATCTATGGTAAATCTCTGAGTATCATAGACTTTAATCCATGCAAGTTGCTGTGAAGTTCATAATTTTGTTCTTTATGGCTGTGTAATATTCCATCATGTATATGTACCACATTGTTTTAATCCAGTTTAGTTTTGATGGACAGCACAGTTGGTTCCATGTTTTTGCAATTATAAATAATAGGCAGGAGACTTTTATTATGCAGGTTTTCCCTGTAGAGAGTCAGGAACAGATGTTGTTAGCACAAGAGGATAACAGGATGTGGCCTTACCCTAAACGACAGAGACACCTAAGTTTAAAGACAAGTTTCAGCACAAGTCAGAAATGCCCAGGATCTACTGAGGAATGCTATGAAAACTGCAGGTGTTAATTTTGGAGGGGAAGATGGAAGAAAAGCTGCAGGACTTCTTGGGAGACCAAGACCTGGCTTGGCCTGGGCTCAGAAAGATGCTCAATATTTAAGCTGGTAAAAGAGAGGAAGAAAAGGGAAGGAAGGAAGCACAGCTACAAACACACTTTAGAGAAAAGTGCATAGATGTGTCTGCCTGAATTTGGATCTCGGTTTGGGAGTGAATATATCAGACATTTCATGGTCTTCTTTTGCTCTGCCTCATATCAGGAATGCCCTTCCCCTATTTAGCAAGGAGCATCCAAAGAGGATTAAAATCTGGCCCCACATGACAACCCGAAGTCTTCACTCCACTTCTTAAGATGAGCAGTGCTCCCTGCAGGCAGTTCTGTTGTCTGACTGGTCACCATTGGCGGATTGGGAGTTCCCATGGGGGACTGGTAAGGCTACTCCAGAGGGTCTCCTCTGTCCCCTTTCAGTGGCAGACTGGCCTGTGGCCTCTCTGCTACTGATCTTCGTTAGCTCAGACTGGCCAAGGCCTCTGTATAGGGTGGGTTGTCATCCAAGCTCAGAGGTGGGGGATCAGATGTGTGAGGGAGAGAGGAGACAGATAGTGCTGACTAAGGCTTGTCACCATCAAGCTAGGAGGCATGTTTTCTTGTTTGTTTAGTAAATTGATCTGGAAGGCGGTTACCAAGCAGGAGCCTTGGAAATGTGTAGAGCAGTAATAATGTCACAGCAATCATTGCACAGCCCCCAGAGAGATGACAACCCAGCGTGGTGGCTCACACCTGTATTCTCAGCACTTTGGGAGGCTAAGTTGGGAAGGTTGCTTGAGCCCAGGAGTTTGGGTGCAACCTGGGCCACATAGCAAGACCTCATCTCTACAGAAAAATAAACAAATTGGCTAGTTGTGGCAGCACACACCGTGGGAGGCTGAGGTGGTAGGATCACCTGAATCTAGGAGGTTGGGCCTGCGTTGAGCTGTGATCCTGCCATTGTACTCCAGCCTGGGTGACAGAGTGAGACCCTGACTCAACAACCCAAAAGAGTGATATATTTCAAAGGCACTCCTAATTTGGATATATGTATGCTGCTATATTCAAGTTGTGTATAGTTATATCTTATTCATTAAAATTCTTTAAAATTGCAATGTTTCTGAGACAGCTATGTTTAGTATAGGGAAACATATGGCTTAGAACATTGGTCTCCAACCTTTTTGACATCAGGGACTGGTTTCATGGAAGGCAATTTTTGGGTAGACTGGGAGATGGTTCTGGAATGATTCAAGCACATAACATTTATTGTGCATGTTTTTATTGCTTTGTAATATGTCATTAAATAATTATACAACTCACCAATAAAAAAAGAGATGTAGATGGAAGTGGTAAATAAAATAATTAATGGACAACACCCATTAAAATAAATGTTGGATTCTGACTTAAATCCTGCCACCAGATGTAATTATACAATTCAAGTACATCAACTCACTTACCACTCACTCATAGGGTTTTGATAGGAGTCTTCCAGCAATTGATTTATTATGGTCACTGTGCAGTCATTTTACTGCTAATCTTAGCCTGCATTTGCAGCCACTCCCCAGTGCTAGCCCCACCTCAGATCATCAGGCATTAGATTCTCATAAGGTGCACACAACTTATATCCCTTATGTGTGCAGTTCACAGTAGGGTTCACGCTCCTATGAGAATCTAATGTCTCCACTGATCTGACAGGAGAAAGATCTCAGGTGGTAATTCCAGTGATGGGGAGTGGTTATAAATACAAATGAAGCTTCGCCTGCTGCTCACCTCCTGCTTTGCAACCTGGCTTCTAACAGGCCATAGACTGGTACCAGTTCATGGCCCAGGGGTTGGGGACCCCTGGCTTAGAAGAAAGAACATGGACAGCATTATCAACCAACATGATTAATTGATATTTCTAGAACAGTCCATATGATACAAACCATGTACCAAAATAGATTATATTCTGAACCATGAAAAAAATGGTTTCATACACTTCAGTGTAAAGTAATCATGACAGATTTAAACTCTTAATAAAAGTCAGAAGATTTGAATAATACATTTGATCACAAATATATTAGAAGCCATATCAGAAAAACGTCTGTCCAATCTCCAAATGTCCCGAAACACATATTTTAATGCTTTTACATTAACAGCAAATTTGGAAATATTTTTTACCAATTCTTTAAAATTATTAGGACATCTTGACACCACTTCAGGCTTCAGTGCCCTTGTCTCTGTATAATAATAATGTGGACCAGATGATTTCTAGGGTCATTTTAATAAGATTTGATAATTCATTAATACAATGTTTTTGGCAATTCTCTATCAGACTTTATAAATGTATACTAAATATTAGTTTAAATAATGGGGTCAACTTTAGTCACATTTATAATTCTAGAAACCTTTGAAATTAATTGTACTTGAATCAGAGTTACAAAACCACTAGCCATTGTAGAGTTTCATTACATTGTAGTCATCTATTAATGTCCAGTTACTCAGGACATTAACAGACCTGAAAATTGCTGGGATAAATTTGCCTCCAATTAAACTATAGGACTAAGAATTTTTTAGGAATCGTCTTTGGGAACTTTTGGAAAGAAAAGAAGACAGAGAAAACAGAAAAATATAAACTAGAATAGAAAATTTGTGAGTAAAGTTTAGGAATTATTAAAACAAATTTTTACAAAACATAATTAGTCTTAAATACAAGTCTGTTGCAATATGTTAAATAATTCAGAACCTGAAGATGAGGATTGAGAGTCTATCTGCCTGTATTTTAACTCAACTATTTGCTAGCAAAAATTCTTCTCCTGTCACAGAAACCAAGGACTCTGCAGGAATTGATGACCCTGAGTGTTGAAGTGGATGCATTCATTGGTGCCTTATTATTCTCATTGAAGTCATGGGAATTGGATGCATTTAGGCACTTTGGAAAAACCTGGTGTTTGTCTCATCTGAATGAATGTCTTTATAGGAAAATGGACTTTTTAGGGAACAATAAAAGCTGCTGTGACCAAAAACCAAATAAGAATTTATTAAATGTTAAGGATTACTATTCTTATCTCTTAGGGATCTCTGAACAATAGACACACTTCCTTGAATAGGTAATAATAAATGCAATCTAATTCTTCTTAAGGGAGTTTATGTGGTATAAAGAAAGAAGGAAGGAGCAGTATGAAATTGATTCAGAAAGGCTGAAATGTATGTAGTACAGCAGAGTCACTAGACCAGGAGGACTGTCAACAGAGCCACTGCAGCAGCATGTGCATCACGGCATGCTGGCTTCATTCTCCTGAGTGTGTGACCAATGAACTTGTATTGTCTGATTTTGTGCTCCAGTATATTCTCATGACTGAAGGCCTTTTCGTGTACTCAGACACATATTCCTAGAGTTATACATTAGTGTTATGTAACTTTTTGCTTTACAGAATCATGTCTATTTCAGTGGAACTTTTAATTATATGGACTACCAGAACACAACTGGGAATTAATGTTATTTTTATATGCATTATCTTTTTGTGCGTAATTCTATTTTTACAATATATTTGTTGAATTTTTATGTAAACATTCATATTTATCTATGAATATGGATTTTTTTCCCCATCTGCATGTTTTTTATTTGTTTGTTATATTGTACTGGCTGGAAGGTTCAATTCAATGTTGAAGAGGAGTAGTGACTACAGAAATTCCTATCACATTCTTAAATTTAAGGTGTTTCCCTGCCGTTATACTGTTAATTTTAATTTTCATACTTTTGATAGACTCCTTTAGCATTTCAAGCAATATACCTTTTATTCTTTGTTGCTTAGTGTTTGAATCCAGAATCACTACTAAATTTGACCAAATGATTTTTTTATGTCTAGAGCTGTGTCATTCTTCATTAATTTCTCAGTGCTTTAAATACATTACTCTTTGCAGTATTTCAAGTATGTTACTTCTTTTGGCTTATAAAGTTTCTGATGAGAAGTCTGTTGTTCTTATTTTTGTTCTAAAGTGAAATAATCATTGCATCTCAAAATGAACCTATCTTGAAAATTAATATTTTTCTTTTAAACATATTTCTGGACTTAGTGTACTGTATATTTATTAGAAATTGTCTTTGTAACAACTATGTGTGGATTTGAATTTTTCTGTTCCATGTTTTTCTTGTCTAAT
>NW_006951520.1:0-793 GCF_000164805.1 Carlito syrichta | reverse complement strand
TAGTTAATTCCAAATTATCCTTTGTAGCTCATTTCAAATGAGCTTTCAAAGATGCCTTCCTTGCCTCCACTTCCACAGCCTATGGAAGGTCCTCTTTAATCTCTCACCCAGTCTTTTTCTTTGCAGTATTTATCAGAGACTGGACTTCCACAGTCTGTGATTTCTTTGTGAGAGGTATCTGTGATTACTTTTTGAGAGATATCTTTCTCTCACATTCAAATCTAGATTTTTTAAGAATTGGACCTGAGTTACTTTTATTCCCTACCGCCCAGGCTTAACCAAGTGCCTTTCCCCATTTCAGGTTCAGAAACTCTTTGTTGAAAGGATACTGATAGACTATATTTTCTCCATCCACAGCATACAACTGTTATATTTATTCCATAAAGTTTTAAAAGTTTCTCCAGTGTGCTAAAGTCTGTGAGAATTAAATGATGAAACAGACCTAGACAGAGACTTTAAAGACGTTTTTTTAGAGTCTAATGGAGTACAAAATACATGTGTTCAAGTTAACAATTACAGGATATCATAAGGGAAACCACAAACATTATTAGCAAGATCAAATTTCAGTTCTACTGGGTTATCAAAAGTAGGAAACTCTTCATGTGGGAAGAGTGAGGGGTCCTCACTACCCTAGGTCATGTGGCCTCCTAAATCAGCTGGATTTAATCTCTAGTATTTACCTCATGGCTGCCTGACTTCAAGGCGTTTAACCCACTTGTGCAGCAGCCCTCTCAACTGTGAAAAGGTCAGTTTTCTAGTATCACAAGAATGCCGTTTTTACATAAAATGTTTT
>NW_006951519.1:0-818 GCF_000164805.1 Carlito syrichta | reverse complement strand
TTGTACTGTCATATTGTTGTGGATTTCATGTGTTCATTTACTCTTCTTCATGAGAACTGTGGGAGTGTAGGGCTTGCACATTCCCAGTGCCTTGACCTGGCAGGGTCTGTGTCTCAGCATGGCAGACCAAGACTGAGGAATACGAAGACAAAAGAGATGTTTGGGTAGAACGTGGGTAAAATAAGTTTACTCTTGGGTGGAAACAGTTTCAATAAAATAAAATTGCAATGACATAAATAGGAATTAGTTTTTCCAGGACACCCTGTTGCTCAGTCATATGAAACATTAAGAATTACATTTCTGGGAGATGCTGACAAGATGGTGACCGTACATGTCGGACTGTGAGAGTCTCCACAAAAGCAAATGTCCATAATGACTATCTGGATGAGTAGGTATGTGCTGGTGGGTGAGTGAAAGTTTGAGGGGAGACTCAGATTCAAGCATCTGGAGCCCCCTTTTGAAGGTGACTGCAAGCCCCACCACCCTGAGATTGGAAACATGAGCACGCAAGCTCTTCTACTGTTCATGAGACTCTCTTGATAAGAGCCTGCCAAATCCAGCTGATTCTCATCGCCTGTCACCTGGCCCACACCATCACCTGTTATAGCAAATCAGTTGAAGCACTGGGTCCAATCAGTGGAGTGAGAAGATCAGGGACAGCTGGAAAGGATCCCCATCCCCAGTGAGGAAACACCGACCATAACCATTTTCTCTGTCCCAAGACCAGGCAAAGACCTGTATTGCCCACCCAGCCTCCAACTTGAAACCTAAGGTAATCTCATCAAACTGGGAGAGACAGAAGCCCCTTCTCCATGCTG
>NW_006951518.1:0-943 GCF_000164805.1 Carlito syrichta | reverse complement strand
GACAGAATTCCCTGTCAAGAACTCACTTGGGGGGAGGTCTTGCGGAGGGGTGGGTCTCTGCTGGGACATGAAGCCCTCTGGTCTCCTCATTCCCCAGGGTGGACCCGCTCACTCCTTTCAGGGTTCACATCAGGGATAGGGAGGTCATGACTCTCAAACCTTCCGAGAGGCAGGGACGGCAGGGCTATTGAAACCTGTCTACTCTGCACTAGGGGACACCAAGATGGGAAGATGGCCATATCCTGGGATCTTGAGACTAGACTGGACACCATAGCAAGCACCACTTCCACCCCAAGCAAAACCCAGAAAACCTTGGGTGAGGGCAGGCCTTGGCGGGAGAATCACCTATGGCCCAGAGTTCAAAACCTGGAAGGAAGACCAGGATGTTGACCAATGGAAAGCTTGTGATTCCAGCAGTTTGGGAGGCCCAGGCCGAGAGGTTGGCCCGAGTTGGATGGTTTGAGGGCAGCCTGGGCAACCTAGTGAGGAAAGAAAACAAAGGAAAGAAAGAAAGAAAGAAAGAAAGAAAGAAAGAAAGAAAGAAAGAAAGAAAGAAAGAAAGAAAGAAAGAAAGAAAGAAGAAATCTATTCTCTTACAAAGCTTCTGCCCTCAGTCTTTCCCCCTCCTCTACTTCACATGTGAGTGTCCCCCAAGCTCAGCATCTTCCAGCCCCAAACACCACCAAGGGCTGCCCCTGCTTTGGTGTGGGAGTTACCAGGACTGCTGGTTGGGTTCCTGTTGGCACTTCTCTCTGAGGTGAGATATGGGCCCCAGGCTCCCTGACTCTCTGCCTCAAAAAACAGGGAACTTCCACCAAGAAAGGATTGGGACACATCCCTCATCTGGGGGACATTTCTTCCCCCAAACCCATTTTCCCTGGTTCTAAAGTCAGTCGCCCTGTGAACACACCATGCACAGTTGAGATTCTGTGTATTGTAAAGA
>NW_006951517.1:0-791 GCF_000164805.1 Carlito syrichta | reverse complement strand
TGAGTGGATTGCCTGAGCCCACGGGTTCGAGACCCGCCTGGGCAGCGAGACCTCATCTCTACAATAAATAAAAAGATCAACCGGGTATGGTAGCGCGCGCCTGTAATTCTGGCTACTGGGAAGGCTGAGGCGGAAGGACCGCCGGAACCCAGCAGGTCGAGGCTGTGGTGGCCGCGAGCGGCCACTGCACTCCAGTCTGGGCGACAGAGTGAGACTCCAACTCAAAACAACAACAACAACAACAACAAAAAAAAACCAAAAAAACCCCTCAAACTATAAGAATCCTAGAAGAAAACGTAGGAAACACCCTCAAGAAAATTGGAATAGGCAACCAATTCTTGACCAACTCTCCAAAAGTAAATGTCATAAAAGATGAGATAGACAAATGGGACCTCATCAAACTGAAAAGCTTCTGCAAAGCAAAAGCAACCATCGAGAGAGCAGGAAGACAGCCCACAGAATGGGAAAAAAAATACTTGCCAATTGTATATCTGACAAAGGCTTAAAATCCAGGATCAACAAGGAACTCAAATGTGCCAAAAGGAAAAAAAACCCTAACAACCCTATTAAAAATGGGCAAAAGATATGATAGATACTTCTCAGAAGACATATGAGCAGCCAACAGGTACATGAAAAAATGCTCAGCCTCACTAATCATCAAAGAAATGCAAATTAAAACCACACTGAGATACTACCTAACTCCAGTTAGGATAGCCATCATCAATAATTCAAAAAACAACAGATACTGCAGAGGATGTGGCGAAAGGGAATACTTCTACACTGTTGGTGGG
>NW_006951516.1:0-627 GCF_000164805.1 Carlito syrichta | reverse complement strand
TTAATCGTTGTAGTCTGTCATTTCAAAGATATACTGAAGCCTCTGGAAAAGGTCAACATACCTCCTCTGGGATCTAAACATATCCTATTCCAAAATTACTTAATTTTCAGGGTTTTTTTTTTAACTATAACCAGATGTTCTTTAAAAATTATGTCTTTAAATAAGACATCTTCAAAACAACTCCTCTAATACAGCTTAGTTACTTAATTTTTTAACAGTTACCCGGGAAAAGTACTAACTTCATATGTAAAAAAGTCATATATATATATATATTATATATATCACTGGTTCAGCTGCTATATAACAAATGTCATAGGTTGAGTGAATTAAACATTGCTCCAAAACTAATCAATGTAATCAATCACATCAACAGACAGAAGAAAAATTATGTTATATCAATAGGTTCAGAAAAAACATTTGATAAAATTCATCAGTCATTCATGATTAACAATCTAAGAAAATTAGAAACAGAGGAGAATTTCAATTCGATAAAGAATAACTAAAATTATTCTGCAGCTAAACAATACTGAATTCTGAAAAACTAGACATTTTCCTCTGAATATTGAGAACCAGGCAAATATTTATTTTTTCATCAATCCACTTAACAGAGGATTAGAAGTTCTAACC
>NW_006951515.1:0-1109 GCF_000164805.1 Carlito syrichta | reverse complement strand
ATTTTTTTAAACAATCAAGTTTTGGTGGGAAGCGTAGTTGATGCCCATGTTTTTGCCCATAGTAAATAGTGCTGCAATAAACCGAGTGTGCAGGTATCTTTTTTGTGGAGTGATTTAATTTCCTCTGAGTATATTCCTAGAAGGGGAATTGCTGGATCATATGGAAGGTCAATTTCTAGTTCTTTTAGGAATCGTCACACTGTTTTCCATAGAGGTTGAACTAGTTTGCATTACTACCAACAGTGTAGAAGTGTAACCTTTTCTGCACATCCTTGCTAGCATGTGTTGGTTTTTTTTCTAGTATTAATTATGGCCATTATTACTGGAGTTAGGCGATATCTCAATGTGGTTTCAATTTGCATTTCTCTGATGATTAGTGATTCTGAGCCGTTTTTTTATGTGTCTGTTTGCTGCTTGTATGTTTTCTTTTGAGAAGTGTCTATTCTTGTTTTTTTCCCCACTTTTTAATGGGGCTATTTGTTGTTTTTTTCTTCCTTTCAGCACATTTGAGTTCCTTGTAGGTCCTGGATGTTAGACTTTTGTGAGATTTACAATTGGCAACTATTTTTTTCCCATTCTGTGTGCTGTCTCCCTGGTCTCTTGATGGTTTCTTTTGCTTTGCATAAACTTTTCAGTTTAGTGAGGTCCCACTTGTCTATCTTATCTCTTATGGCATGGGTATTTGGGGTTATGATCAGGAATTGGCTACCAATTTCAATTTCCATGAGAGTGTCTCCTGCATTTTCTTCAGATTCTTACAGTTTATGTCTTTGATCCATTTAGAGTGGTTTTTGTGTATAATGATAGTTAAGGGTCCTGTTTCAACCTTCTGCATATGGTCAGCCAGGCTATCCTCTTCCCAGTAGTTGTTGGTGGATGCTTTGTCAAAAGTGAGTTGGTTGAGAAATTGAGGTTTGCTTCCTCAACAGAATTTCTATTCTGTTCCATTGGTCTCTATGCCTATTCTTGTACCAAACCAGGCTGTTTTGATTATTGTAGCCTTAAAGTTTAAAATTTGGAAGTGTGATGCCTTCCTCTTTGATTCTTTGGCTGAGGGTTGTTTTGGCTATTCATGGTGGTCATTTATGTTTCCGTATGAATTTCTGTAT
>NW_006951514.1:0-3520 GCF_000164805.1 Carlito syrichta | reverse complement strand
TTCTAGGCACTGGGAATAGAAACTGTGAGACCCTGGAAAATTATATTCTAGTAAGGAATGAAAGACAATAAACAACCCAAACTATATCAGACTCTGGTAAAGACTGTGAAGAGAATAAAAACAGGACAAGTGATACAGCATAACTGGGTGGCTACTTAGAATGGTTGGTCAGAGAAGACCCCTTTGAGAAGATGACAACTAAGCTGAGAAATGAATGACAAGACAGAGGCAAACAAAGATCAGGGTAAAAGAACCCCAGGAAGAGGAAACAGCTGTGCAAAGGTCTTGAGTCAAGCAGATGTTTGAATAGTGTAGCTGGATAGTAGTAAGCAAGGAGACTGGGAGATGAAGTCAGATGGGTGGAATCACTCTGTAATCAATCCAGGGTAAGGAGTTTGGATTTCTATTTCAAGTGCCATTTTTCCATTTGAAAAATTTTACACCCAGGAGTGATAGAATCTGCTTTCTGTTTCAAAACAATTATTAGCTGTGGAAGAATGCATTGTAGTAGTTAAGAATGGATGCCCTACCTGTACTACTGTGACTGCCCCTGAAGATATGGCATTTCTCACAGGAAAACAAGCATGCAAGTGAAATCGGCCCAAAGTCTTCCTTGTATATAGCTCCTCTGCAGAGATCCCCTGGGCCTACTTTTGCTTTCTCTTTTCTTCTTTCTTTTTCTGAAATGGGGTCTCACTATGTTGTCCAGGCTGGAGTGCAGTGGCTGTTCACAGGTGAGATCATAGTGCTTGATAGCTTGAACTCCTGGACTCAAAGTATTCTCTGGTTTAGGTCTATGTTTTCTATACACCAGTGCTAAATATCAAGTTAAAGATATCATCTTCTAGGAATCTTTGCAGCTACCCAGAAATGAACAGGTAGAAATAAGCATGCAGGGGAAAGAAGACCTCACAGTGCAGTGCACAAGAGGTCAGATGGAGGCTGCCTTATTCAGAAGAAGTATTCCTGGCCAGATGTGGGCTCCAGAAGGAAAAAGTATATCATTTCCTAGCCTGCTTGGCTTCCCAGGTGAGCTGTGGAAGCCTACTGGCTAACAGAATACTTTCAATGCTTAGACTTCAACCTTGGGGCAGGGCTAGGTGGTTATGCCCATAACCTTTTGTAGCTTAATTTCCTGGCTGCATGTAAAAAACTGTTTCAATTTTTTAACTTTTCCAGGTCAATAAGAAATTAGAATGTTAATTTTTTACCTTGGCCCAGGGTTTGCTTATTATTTTCTGATCCCTATAAAGTTAAGAGTGCTGATCCTTGCCCCAGGTGCCAAAAAATATGGAACCTTATAGAATTTCTGAAACACACACAGAGTCTGGCCAAATATTTATACTTCAGTTCATGACTTCAATGTAAGGGTTTCATTTAACTCTGATCTATAATAGCATTAAGTGTATGTTAAATCAATAATCAGTCCAAGTTCTTCGTTTTGTTCTTAGATTTTGTTCCAAAGATCCAAAGGGGAAAAGCATTATTCTGGAGCAAGATTCTTCTCAAGATTCTGTCAGAGAGAATGAAATAAAGAAAAAGCAAAAGTGTGCCTAAAATCCTACTTATATTGTGGATTTATTCAAACCCTGTGACTCCAACATACAATGAGATTCAAAGGAAAGTTTGCACTCTTTCAGAATGGAGATGGTAGATCATAATCCTTTCTTCCAGAGTGATCAGAAGGAAAACAATAAGCTCACTATATATATCTGTTTGTGTTTATTTGTTTCACATTGGTCTTTTCAAAGATGATCAAGTCCCAGAAGGCAGGGACCACATGCATTTTATCTCCAGCTCCAAGTTCAGCACCTATCATATTTAGTGCTTATTAAGAGTTCTTAAATGTCTATTATTATGAAGGATGGATTTTATTGCTAAACATTCTTTTACACATTTGGCTCATCTCTGGACTTTGAAGTCCACTCCATTAACTTCCTGCCTATTCAAGTGCCTGCAACATACTTTTATAAAAATTGACTTTAGTACATAGAGCAGTTTTAGGTCACAAAAAATCTAAATTAAAAGGACAGATAAGCCGAGCTTGGTAGCTCAGCCTGTAATTCCGTGCTTTGGGAGGCTGAGGTGAGTGGATTGCCTGAGCCCGCAGGTTCAAGTCCCGCCTGGGCAACTTGGCGAGACCTCATCTCTACAATAAATCAAAAATTAGCTGGGCATGGTAGCGCGCACCTGTAGTTCCAGCTACTTGGAAGGCTGAGGTGGAAGGATTGCCGGAGTCCAGCAGGTCAAGGCTGCAGTGGCTGGGAACGGCCACTGCACTCCAGTCTGGGTGACAGTGAGATTCCAACTCAAAGAAAAAAAAAAAGAACAGATAGTTCCCACATTTACTTTAACTCTCCTACTCCAAAAGCCTCCCCTAACATCAACATTCCACACCAATGTGGTCCGTGCATTACAACTGATAAATTAACTCTGACACATCATTATAAAGCAAAGTCTGTAGTTACATGGTTCAATCTTTGTGTTGTATTATACATTTTATCTACATATTATGTTAGGTATATTTTGATTTCTAAAAGAACAAGAGAAAGAGTTGAGTTTAAGCTTTAATACTTCCTTTTCTGAGCCTGTCTCATCATCTATAAAATTTCTTATTAATTATAATCATCTGTCCTCTGAGCTTAGCCCAGAATAAGCACACAATAGGAGATTTAGTACTACTGCTACTCGTCAGCAAAAGAAAGGTGTAAGATTATCTAAGATACATAAAAATCAACTCTAAATGAGAGTCTTAAATGTAAAGCCTCAAACTATTAGAACCTTAGAAAAATGCAAGAGACACTCTTATGAAAATTGGAACTGGCAACCAATTCCTGATCAAAACCCCAAGTGCCCATGCCGTAAGAGATAAGATAGACAAGTGGGAATTTATCAAACTGAAAAGCTTCTGCAAAGTAAAAGAAACCATCAAGAGCATGGGGAGACAGCCCACAGAATGGGAAAAAATATTTGCCAACTGTATATCTGACAAAGCCCTAACATCCAGGATCTACAAGGAACTCAAATGTGCCAAAAAGACAAAAACTAACAGCTCCATTACAAAGTGGACAAAAGACATGAATAGACACTTCTCAAAAGAAGATATACAAGTAGCCAACAGATGCATGGAAAAGTGCTCAGTCTTGCTAATCATCAGAGAAATGTAAATCAAAACCACACTGAGATACCACCTAACCCCAGTAAGAATTGCCATCATTAATAAAACAAACAACAAGCCGGACTCGGTGGCTCAGCCTGTAATCCTGTGCCTTTGGGAGGCTGAGGTGAGTGGATTGCCTGAGCCCACGGGTTCAAGACACGCCTGGGCAACGAGACCTCATTTTTACAATAAATCAAAAAATCAGCCGGGCGTGGTAGCACACACCTGTAATTTTGGCTACTCAGAAGGCTGAGATGGAAGGATCACCAGAACCCAGCAGGTCGAGGCTGCGGTGGCCAGGAGTGGCCACTGCACTCCAGTCTGGACGACAGAGTGAGACTCCAACTCAAAAAAAAAAAA
>NW_006951513.1:0-548 GCF_000164805.1 Carlito syrichta | reverse complement strand
TCAGCAACGGGGAACTTGGATTTAGGAGTTGTCTTCAAGGAACTGAATCCTAGAATGATGAGTGTAAGATTGTAAAGGAGAGCTCAAAAGGGTGAACAGGTAAGGTTGGAGCCCTGATTAGCTCCTTCAGTTATGCTAATGTAAAGGGGAAAACACTGAGAGATAGTGACAGGGAGAGATCAGAAAAGTGGCTGGGGAGATCTGTTGACCCAGAAGCCAAGAATAGAAAAAAGAGTAAAATGGGATGTATTTTTTGTTGTTATTGTTGTTTTTTGAGTTGGAGTCTCACTCTGTGCCAAGACTGGATTGCAGTGGCCACTTCCGGCCACCGCAGCCTCGACCTGCTGGGCTCCAGCGATCCTTCCATCTCAGCCTTCCGAGTAGCCGGAATTACAGGTGCGCTCTACCATGCCCGGCTGATTTTTTTTTTTTTATTTATATGTAGAGATGAGGTCTCACTTCCCAGGCGGGTCTCGAACCTGCGGGCTCAGGCAATCCACTCACATCAGCCTCCCAAAGGTCCGGGATTACCGGCTGAGCCACGGAGC
>NW_006951512.1:0-705 GCF_000164805.1 Carlito syrichta | reverse complement strand
GCTAGCCAGCTACGGAAATGGGTGGTCAGCTAGTTAAGTCAGCTGGTTAGCCAGGTGACTAGTTGGTTAAGTTAGCCAGTTAAGTCAGCTGGCAACCAACTTCCTAGCTAGTTAAGTCAACTCATGAAGTCAGTCGGCTCTTCAGCTGGTTAGTTAGTCTAAAGCTAAATAAGTCAGATGGCTAGCCATCTGGCTAGTTAGTTATTTCATTTAGTTGAGTCAGCTGACTAGTTAGGAAGCAAGCTACATAAGACTGCTAGTTATGACAGCCTGCTAGCTAGTTAAGTCAGCTAGTTAAGTCAGCTGGCTACCTAGATAGCCATCTAGGTAGCTATCTAGTTAAGCTAGCTAGTTAAGCCAACTGACTACCTAGGTAGTAAGCTGGTTAAGTCAGCCAGTTAATTCAGCTTGCTAGCTAGTTAAGTCAGTGAGTTAAGTCAGTTGGTGAGACAGCTGCTTAGCTAGGTAGCTAGCTAGTTAAGTCTGCTGGATAGCCAGTTAATTATTTAGGAAAATAACCTTGTTAAGTCAGCTCACTAGCCAGCTGGTTAGTTAGGTAGCTAGGTAGTTCAGTCAGCTGGCAAATCAGCAGGCTCTGTAGGTAGTTAGCTAGTTAAATCAGCTGGCTATCCAGCTGGCTAGCTAGGTACCTAGGCAGTTAGGTCAGCCAGCTAGACAGCTGGCTAGCTAGTTAAGTCACCTGGG
>NW_006951511.1:0-613 GCF_000164805.1 Carlito syrichta | reverse complement strand
AAAGCCTGTGATGGCCACAGTTTGGGAGGCTCATTTATGTATGGAGTTGGGATCATAGTGAACAGACAGATTATTTGGAAGGACACCCCAGCCTTGGGCCTAGAGTTCCTGGAAGATAGTGGATTAGCAGACAATTGGGCAGTGGCTTTGGGGGGTCGAGACAGGGGACCACTGGAGCCCGGAAGATCAAGACCAGCTTGGGCCACATAGCAAGACCTCCTCGCTCCCTAGAATCCGAACACTGGAGTTGTGCGTGTTGGTGCCCACAGTACAGGCTACATGTGATGCAGTGGCCTCTCTCCCGGGGTGTTCCTTAGCATCACCCCTGCTGACAGAATGTGTGAGTACAGGCCAGGCATTGTGGCTTACTGCCGTCAGTTCCATGCCCTGGAAGGCCTAGGCCAAATGCTGCCTGAGCCCAGCGTTCGGAGACCAGCCTGGGCGACGTGGTCAGACCTCATCTCAGTGAGAAGTTCCCAAAATCAAGTCAGGCATGGTGGAATCCGGAGTCTCAGCTGGTTGCTCTGTGCCCGAGGGCCACCTAAGCTTGAGGCCGTCTGTTCTGTGAGCTCACACATATCTTTGCTGTGGGGCACGAGTATGGAGGGTGGAG
>NW_006951510.1:0-759 GCF_000164805.1 Carlito syrichta | reverse complement strand
GAAAAAGTAAATTTAACCTGATAATCTCTAAAGTAACTTGAATTTTCCCAGTTACCACTAGCCTGTGGGGACAAATGAGGTTAACTTTATTTTAATACCATTATATTTTTTGGTCATCTTATCCATCAGTTCAATTCTAGAACTCTGATTGCTAGAGAAGTTTGCCCATCACCACTTGCAAACATCTCTTAGTACTTTTACACATTCTTTTGAAAAAGGTCACTTTTAATAGGAAATTTTAATGTTCAATAAGAGGCAGATGCTGGCTATTGGTGGGCATTCTTTCTCCCCAGGTTCACCATTACTGTGCTCCCTAAATGCTGCCATTCATGCACTCTGACCTCCAAGGTTCTCTGCACTATATAAGTGGAAAAAGTTAACATCATACACTCCCTCCCAGCTGTATAATTAAGATCACCATTCTCCCAGGGGCCCTTTTGGCCATATAAAATATCTCATGCAAGTAGATATGTTCAAGGAACCCTGCATTATTAATTTCTTTATTTTTATGATGTTCTTAAAAAGATCCATAGAGGCTGGTCATGGTAGCTAAAGCCTGTGATCCCAGCACATTGGGAGGCCGAGATAAGAGGACTGCCTGAACCCACAGGTTCGAGAACAGTCTGGGCAACTTGGTGAGACCTTATCTCTACAATAAATCAAAAAATTAGCTAGGCAAGATAGTGCATGCCTGTGCCCAGCAGGTCAACAATGGGGTGTCCATGAGCATGACACTGCACGCCAGCCTGGGTGACAGAG
>NW_006951509.1:0-757 GCF_000164805.1 Carlito syrichta | reverse complement strand
TTTTTAGCTTCCATATATGAGAGAGAACGTGCGGTATTTATCTTTCTGTGGCTGACTTATTTCACTTAACATAATGTCATCCATATTGTGACACATTTTTGTTTTTTTTAAAGGCTGGATAGTATTTCATTGCATGCATACACCACATTTTAAAAATCCATTTATCTGCTGATAGACACTTAGGTTGATTCCATGTCTTGGGTATCGTGAACAGTACTGCTGCTAAAATGGGTGAACCCCCAAAGCATTCAGAAATAGACTAAGATTATGTGGCTTGTGAGTGGGAGAGCTTAAAGACAACCTGGTTCTCCTGAATCTCAGAGGCTGAGGTGCCTAAGTCATGAGATTTTAAGGTTCCTTGGGACACTGATGTGCTACTGGACATAAGACACCATGGATAAGAATCTTCCACTGTCAACAAGGGGTATTTATGATTTTGGAGAGAGGCAAGCAATGGTACACTTTCCAAACTCTGTTTATCCATAAAACACTTTGAGTTCATTCATTAGATATACATACAATTATAGTTTAGATACACACGCGTACTCGCAAATTACATATGTGTGTATACCATTGCCTTAATATAATATATACATAATTTGGTAAGTTGAATATTAGTCCCACTCCTTTACTCCCCTGGAGTAGTATTGTACATGCAGGTCATGGCATCATGGTGGCCAGAGTATATTTCGTCACCCCTTGTCTTTGGGCTAGGACCTGTAACTTGCTTTGGCCAATGGGATGTTAGTAGATGCGA
>NW_006951508.1:0-718 GCF_000164805.1 Carlito syrichta | reverse complement strand
TGATATAAAATTCTCAAGAGCCTCATGGATGTTTCACATGTATTCATTTTATTAAGTAGAAGTCAGGTCCACTGGTTTTTTCTGAGATAACTGTGTTTTGTCTTCTGCCAAAATGACTGAGGAACAATGGTCTTAAGCTTTTTAGAGTCCCTCTAGTTATAGTAAAGGGATCTATGAGCCACATCCTTAATCTCCTCAAACAACCTTTTGCTTCCCTGTCATCCATTAATCTTTATGAAGTTATAGTAACAGGTTATACAACTACATAGTCACCTTATTACAATTTTCTGTGCTTTGTGTTACAAAGTATCCTTTTACTTTTGTCATCTTTTCATATGTATAGGCTAAGAATGCCCCAAATTATCAAGTTATTTTTCTCTTTTATTTAACAATTCTCTCAATTTTTTTTCACATTTTGCTAAAAGTTACAAGATAAAAAGCCACTCATTTCAACTATTTGCTTAACATTTTCTTCACCTAAATATCCAAGTTTGCCACGTAGAAAGCTTGTTCTCCACATAAACAATAGGGCACAGTTTCCCTAATTTTTGGTGTGTTTGTCTGTTTCTGCCTACTTGTGACAAGACTCTTCCTTCTTCCATTTCTTAGGAACATTTTTCTCCTGAGCCCTCGGCAACATTGCCTTTGAAATACTTATCTCTACCAACCATTTGGGATAATTTAGGTATTCTCCAAGGCACACACGATGAAAGAACTA
>NW_006951507.1:0-1160 GCF_000164805.1 Carlito syrichta | reverse complement strand
AAATATCCATTGCAATTTTTGTCTGGGTCATTAATTATTTCTTGCAACAGCATGCTAAAAAGTACTGAATCTGTTGGCTCACTAAAATACTGAACTTTCATTTCATTGCAAGGGAATGCCTTCCCCCGAGTTGCCACTGATATATCTCAGTAGAAACTGACTTCAGGAACTCTCAAAGATGTCAATGTGAACCAAAGAACAATTGGAGAAGGGCACCAGCCTATAACTGGTAAGTGAAAACCTAAGATCTCACCTCAAATATCCAAGACAGCACTTGCAGTGAACTTTCAACTCAAATCAAAAGGCATTTAACCTCTTCTCATCTCCAGAAATATTGTGAATGGTTTCATTGCATATATAGTAGAAACTTGAGAATCATTTGTAGGCCCTCTATTATCTTTAACAAAACAGAACTTCTGGTTTTGTGGGCAGTTGGCTATATAGAGTCATAAAGACTTGAGACATGATGGGAGAGGTTTATGTTTCTTAGTCTCTAGATTTCAAAGACAGACCTTAGAATGGCATATTCACTGTGATACCAGTGCATGTTCAAATTTTCAAAATGTTATGTGATGGCTGAAAACAACATAAGTAAGAATATGACAATCTCCCATGCAATGTGAGTCTTTTTGTTTTACTCTATTCAGACACACACACACACACACATTTTTAAGATGTGGGGTACAATTCAGGATTGGATATACAAGTGGACATCACATAGGTAAAGTTTGGGCCTCTTTTTGTTCCCCACTTTGCCTGGTTTGAGATCAGGTACCGTTATTGATGCAAAGTGCCCCTTCCTCACCCCAGCAAGATACTACCAATGCCTTTCTTATAGTATTATGCTAAATGTTCAGGGTCTGCTTTTGAGTGAGAATATATGGCACTCAGTTCTTTGTTTCTTTGCTAGGTCACTCAGTATTACAGACTCTAAATCCATCCAAGTTATTGCAAAGTCCATGTTTGTCCTTCCTTATGACTGTATAAATTCTGTCGTGTATATGTACCATTTTTTAAAACCAGTCCAAAGGGCAGCATGGTTGGTTCCATGTATTTGCTATTTTGAATTGTGTTGCGATAAACATGTGTGCGCAGATATCTTTTTTTTTTAATGATTTGAATTTCTACAGGTATATTCCCAGTAGCGAGACTGCTGGATA
>NW_006951506.1:0-700 GCF_000164805.1 Carlito syrichta | reverse complement strand
AAAGCAAGCCCCAAGCCTGGGAACATGGAAGCCACTGATTATGAGTTGGAGTCTCACTCTATTTCCCAGGCTGGAGTGCAGTGGCATACTCAATGAAAGGGAAGACTGAGAGTAGAAGCCATTTTTCATCTTGTTCTTAAACTCTGACACAATGATGAGAAAGTAGAAGCTATGCTTTTGGAGAAATGCACATTTTAGGTCAAAGTTAACTTTACCAACTTTGTCTTTTCAGAAACAGATGTCCTGTTGCCAGGTATCCATGGTAACTCATAGCGGCAATCAAACTTACCTAGAGTAAAGGGGATTGACAAGGCTTAGGACATCATGCACTGGGCAAGGACTGTAAAAGCCATTACACTCGTAATTACAAAAGGTATTACCACTCAGAAGGAGAGCAGGTGGGGATTTGACATTCCAGGAAATTGGGCACTATCTACAGGGAAGCCTAGGATCCCCCAAAGCTGGGCTGAGGCCATCCTTCTGCCTCAGCCTTCCAAGTAGCTGGAACTGCAGGCACACCACCACACCCAGCAAATTTTTTGATTAATTGTAGAGACGAGGCCTCACCAAGTTACGTGGGCTTGCCTCAAATTTGTGGACTCAGGCAATCCTCTCTCCTTGGCCTCCCAAAGTGCTGGGATTATAGGCATGAGTCACCACACCCCGCCTAAAAGCAGGGGTTTTTTGCAGCATTTAGAGG
>NW_006951505.1:0-459 GCF_000164805.1 Carlito syrichta | reverse complement strand
CACCGCAGCCTCGACCTGCTGGGCTCCGGCGATCCTTCCGCCTCAGCCTTCCGAGTAGCTGGAATTACAGGCGCGCACTACCACGCCCGGGTAATTTTTGATTTATTGTAATGAGATGAGGTCTCGCCTGCCCAGGCGGGTCTCGAACCCTCAGGCTCAGGCAATTCACTCACCTCAGCCTCCCAAAGGCACGGGATTACAGGCTGAGCCACCAAGCCCGGCTTACAATCTATAAATTTATTTAAATGGCTTAATGTTTATTTGTACTATTAACCTAATATGATTCAACATAATGCCCTATAACTGATTTAAAACTTATTCATAAACTATAAAACCTTACCATGACTTATATAAATTTTATAAATCTAATCATATATAAGCTTAACAATTCCTTTTATATAATTATCCACTTAATGATTAAACTCAACACTATGCTAAACTTAACCTTATACTATATCT
>NW_006951504.1:0-4559 GCF_000164805.1 Carlito syrichta | reverse complement strand
TTCCTCCAAAAGTTAGAGTTACCATATGATCCAGCCGCTCTACCTCTAGGTGTATATTCAAGCAACATGAAAACATATGTTTACGTAATGACTTGTACACAATTATTCATAGCAGTGTTTAAGTAATCAACAAAACCGAACAATCCAAATGCCTTCATCTGATAAATGGATAAACAAAATGTGGTATATCCACATAATCGAATACTAATCATCCATGAAGATGGAATGAAGTACAAATATATGCTGCAGTATAGATGAATCTTGAAAACATGCCCAGTGAAAGAAGTTAAATGCAAAGACCATATGTTTTATAATTCCACTTATATAAAATGTCTAGAATAGGCAAAGTTATAGATATAAAAAGTAGATTCGTGATTGCCTAAGTCTAGTTTGGGAATTGGAAATGAATGTTAACAGGTATGAGGTTTCTTTTGGAATGATAGAAATGTTCTAAAATTAGATTGTAGTGATGATTGTACAACTCTATAATATACTAAAATTATTGAATTTTAAACTTCAAGCAATGACTTTTCTGGTTTTTAAGTATTTTTTTTTAAAGGTAATTTTGAGAGTTGCACAAAACATTTCCCCGCATCCCATGGCTATAACTTAGTTACATTGCTATACCTAATTTCTGTGGGGACTGGGAACAGTCTTCTGTATTCTGTGTATCCATGCACACAGTTCATGTAAGGGAATTGTTAGTGAGAAGAAAGTGTAAATGGCATATTGGTGCATGTGTAGTAATCTCTACCACTTACCAGTTACAAGTGAGTCATTAAAAAAAAAATCTACAAGGAGTTTCAGGTTGAGTATTCCTAATCCAAAAAGCCAAAATCTAAAAGACTCCAAAATTGGAAACCTTTTGAGGATAAAAATGACACTCAAAAAAATGTTCATTGGAGCATTTCAGATGTTTAATTTTTCGCATTAGGAATGCTGAACCAGTAAGTATATAATGCAGATATTTCAAAATCCAAAAAAAGTCAGAAACACCTCTGGTCTCAAGCATTTGAACAAGGGATACTCAGCATGTATTGTAGTTATGTCAACAATTTTTCTTGATGAAAAGCTTCCTATTAGCCCAAAATAATAACCTATTTTTAAAAAGGCTTAAGTACAAAGAGATGTCTGAGAAAATAAAATTCTTCTTATTTTTTATTGCAAAATGTAAGACCAAAAAAGGTGGAAAAATACCTCAAATTTCAGCTAAGAATTCAAATGTATCAGTTTATGGTAGCCAAATAGTGAAAAAAGATCATGTTGAATTAACATCATCCGTGGTTGATTGATACCAGCTAAATAATTGACCCTAGTCTGGAAAGAAGACAAAAAAAGTCCTTTAGTTACTTAAGAATGCCACAGTCTAATTGGAGAAATGTGATGTATATGCATAAAGTATTAAATAGCACAAGAAACTTTATAATTACCACAAAAAAGAAAACAAAAAACCCAGACAAATGCTGCACAAGTTCATTTGCCAGAGAGAATCTTGTGATCCTGAGGTATTTGGGGACAATTTTAATAATAACATATTTGGAGATCTTAAAGTACAACTGATACTTTCTAAGCATCTGTGGACCCTGGTTAATCATTAGGACACCCAAAGACTCCAGAACAGGATCCTGGGCCCAACCCCAAAGAGTCTGTTTTCCTTGCTCCGGTGTGGGATCTTATCCTCCCCATGCCTGCAGTGAAGTTTTTACAAGTCTCCAGAGGGTTACACTGAACGTGCAGACTGAGGTCAGAACCACGGTCTTCCTCAAGGCTGCAAGTTTCTGTCATCACATACACATGAGACAGTTGGCTCTGAGACAAGCAAATATGTTCTCCTTTTTCAGAAGTGATTACAATACAACAACAACTGAGCTCAGATGACACTGTTACTGCCTGTGGTTGTTTTTCCAAAGCCTTTCTCTGTACTGCAAGGTAACCACAAAATGACGGTTCCTAGAAATGGGCTGTGCAGCTGAAGTGAATGAGTATAGTGCTGCAGGGGCACAGCCATCACTTCATAATTTCTCCCAGTAGTTGGTTGCCAATTAGTTATACATTTCAGGGTTCTCTTCCTCTTTTCTGACTTCCTCTCTGGGACACTTTGCTGCCATTTCACTACAGACAACATTATCATTTTTTGATTTCACAATTGCTCTTTCATTGTTCTACAGCAATTTACTGTGACATCACCTCTTCACTTCTTTTCCCCACAAACCTTTTCTTTACTAAGGATGTTACTTGGATTGTAATTTTTAGGGACAGAGAAATATTACCAGAATGTCTTGTTCTTTTCTCACAGTAAATATTTCTTGTTTGCTTGAAAGACAATAAAGCAACTAGAACCTCATCCATTGACAATGTTTGAGGGTGCTTATTAAATTGTATTTAATTGCATTCTTTAGTTTATGGAATCAAATGTAACTAAAGAATGAAGAATGGAATATTTCAGTCTATACTACCTTTACAAAGTTAAGTTTTACATATCTAACGTAACCTTTGTGATCATTATAATCAGGAGAGTGCTGGTTTTGAGGGATGAATATATAAATGTTTAAGTCAGGTAGGGTAAATACTGTGACAGAAAAGGAGGACTGCACCACATCACTGGCATCATATCCAATAGAAAGGTGGTTCTCACCTAACAGCTCAGTGTGGTTGGGGCATGGGTAGGTGCTTTGTTCCAATATGTATTAATTAAGGAGCCCAGTCTGCTGTCAGTTCAGCTATCTTCAGCTTGTTCCAAGGTATTCCTGAGAATCAATATTTAGCCATTGGCCAAGGAAGAGCACAGAGGATGACTTATGAGCAGATTTCATGGGAAAGGCTAACAGAGGAAGTGGAAAATGTCATTTGTTCTCACACACCATTGGCGAGAGCTCAGGGACATGGCCACACTTAACTACAAAGGCAGTAGAGCATCATTGTCAACTGTGTGCCAGAGAAGAAGAGGAAACTTATTTGATAGTCAGCCTCTGCCATTAAAGGTGTTTTAAGAAATGCTTACATTGTAAGAGAATGCAGAGGTTTGAATATTTAACTTGACTCGGTTTCCTTTCTTCGTGAAAGGATCATAAGGTCAGTCAAGTTAGCACATAATTACCATGTAGTGACACATTATTTATAAACAATGAGAAAATCTAAGCACAATATTACATTTGGCTGGCATTCTTTTTGATATTGATAAAATAAAATGATGAACTACTGTTAAATTAGATTTGTAATAAGTACCAACACAGAAGTCATAGAAGTTACTAATATACCCATTGTTGTTAGATTTAGCTATGACATAAGGAATAGTTTTATGTCCATGACAGAATAAGATAATACCAAGTTCAGTCACTCTTCTTTCTCCTTGCAAATGTATTAATAAATCAAGTTACTTCAATGGGGCCTTATTAGTCAGTCAACAAATATATGAGTGTCCATCCCAGACAGAGCTCTGTTACATTGCTGAGAAGAAACCAAGCTAATCAGGAATAAAAGCAATAAATTAAAAAGAAAATCTGTAATATATGATTATATTGTGCTTGCTTTGACTGTACATATACTAAAATTAGAATAATATGGAATAGGTTAGCAAAAAAATTCTAAAACAAAAATTGATTATGTATTTTCTATGTAAAGCACATACTTTCTGTGGAGATACAGCTTGAAATTGCCGACTGAGCCAGTTCCTCTGGTGTGAAACAAATAATAAATAAATTTTAAAAAAAAGAACAAAGGAGCACTAATATGGAAAATAAAAAACACTTTAATTTGCTATCACAAAAATCATGACACAACTTAGAGCATAATCTAAAATCAAGAATAATGGCTTTTTCTTTTCTTTGTTTTGTGTGACGTGAGAATGGCAAGAAACAAACAAAAACCCAACTTGTATATATGTCTGTTTTGATCTCTGGATTCATTCCAATCTTAAGAGAAAACTCAACAGTAGTTAGCTAACAAGTTTACTATCAGCACATTATATTTAGTCACCTGAGTATACTTACATTTTGTATTCATGTTTAAAAATAAAATATTTAATAGAGATTTGGATTCTGCTGTGACAGATGTTCTATAACTACCTGAATTGATTCAGAGGCATCCTAAGTAATTCACAAGTAAAAACACTACACTTATGCAAGAATCCAGATACATTCAACTATAAGGAATTTAATGACAAGTTGAATAAAGCTAAAATAGTTACAAGCAGCATAAAAAAGTAAGATTCAGTGTCCATAGGAGAAAATATTCTAAATAAAGATAAACATATTCTATTAAAATATAAGAAGAGTAAGACAAAACCACAAGGCAATGTGAGTCTGGGCTGTTGAATGATATTGCTGTGGGCACCAGTAAGATAGGATGGCTAGAGGGGATCTCATCCAGCATGTATGGTCTTGAATATCTTTGTTCCTTACCTCCAACAACCATGTTTCTCCTTCCTGATGAATTTTAGGCCGATTTAAAAGGGAAAAAGAAAATACTTGAAATCTTCAGTGATAATTATCCTTATTAGATGGACTTTAATATTGCATACATACCAAAAAGTTGATCTCATTTCCTTGTGCTCATAGCTG
>NW_006951503.1:0-778 GCF_000164805.1 Carlito syrichta | reverse complement strand
AGTTAAGAGAGGCCTACTTTGGGTAAAATTCACACAGCCTCACATGTTACAGTGAAATCTATTTTGAATGAAAGTGTCAATGTGACAAGATTTATTATTGTCTTCTTTTAAGAAATCATCCCTGTTACTCCAGTATTCAGCAACCACCACACTCAGCAGTCAGTAGCCATAAACACTGAGGCAAGACCCTCCATCAAAAAAGTTTACAACTTGTTGGAATCTCAGATAGTTATTAGCGTTTTTTAAATGAAGTATTTTTAATAGAGTTAATCATGTTTTTTGTTACACATGATGCTGTTGACACATCATACAGTATAGTGGTGTAAACATAACTTGTAGATGCACTAGGAAAGCAAACATTTTGTGTGAATAACATTGTATTACAATATTAGCTTTATTGCACTGGTCTGAAACCAAACCTGCAATAGTCCCAAGATAGGCTTGTAGTCATTTTAAATGAGTTAGTCTCTTAAGTTATGGAGAAAAGAAAATATGGATTACTTACCAAAGTCACAGTTATACTAGCTTTTAGTCTAATAATTATTATTTTTAAATATCTCTCTTATGTCACGTAGAAAACAAAAAAATGCAATTACAAGCCATTGTTCCAAGAATACTAGCTTATACTCTTGCCCATGTAATTCCCTTTATTGAGGTTTATTTCTTCATACTGCTTTGCTATCAGTGTTTTTTCATTTCACCTGATAGGGCTTATTTGATTGTTTTTTGTAAGTCATGTCTAGGGGAAATAAATTTCCTTAGCTTTTGTTTAGCTGGG
>NW_006951502.1:0-575 GCF_000164805.1 Carlito syrichta | reverse complement strand
TTTTTGAGAAACTGCCATACTGTTTTCATAATAGTTGTACCAGTTGTGTCCTACCAGCAGGGTACAAGGGCTCCTTGTCTTCCACATCTTCTCCAATAGTTGCTATCTTTAATATAATATAGTTATAAAGTGAGATCTCTTTTTCATTTTGATTTGCATTTCCCTGCATTAGTGATGTTGAGCATCAATTTATACACATTTTGGATAATTGCATATTTTCTTTTGTGGAGTGTCTATTTACATTTTTGGCTCATTTATAAATTATTTGGTTTCTTGTTATTGAGTTGTTCAAATTCCTTCTACTTTTTGGACAAACCTTTATCAGAAAGGTGGTTTGCCAATATTTTCTTCCACTTCATAGGAGATTGCCTTTTCCCTCTGTTGAATGTTTCTTTTGTGTAAAAACTTTGTAATTTTGATTTTATCTCACTTGTCTATTTTTGTTTTGGTTGCCTATGCATTGGGTGTCATATTGAAAAATGTATTATCCAGACCAATGGCACAAAGTTTTTCTGTATGTTTTATCTTGTAACAGTGAGGAAGGCTGTAGCTAGGACACAGTGCCACTTTGTGTT
>NW_006951501.1:0-849 GCF_000164805.1 Carlito syrichta | reverse complement strand
TAGTTTGTTAAGTCACGCAGTTAAGTCAACTTGCTGGCCAACAGGTTAGCTATGTAGTTAGTTAACTCAGCTGTCAAGCCTGTAGACTATATAGGTATGTATCTAGTTAAATGAGCTGGCTAGCCATGAGGCTATCTTGCTATGTCACCTAGTTACATCACCTGGCTATCCTGCTGTCTATCTAGGTAGCTAGTTAGTTAAGTCTGTTGGCTAGCCAGCTGACTACTTCGTTACATCAGCTAGTTAAGTCAGCTGGCTAGGCTGCTGGCTAGCTAGGTATCTAGGCAATGAAGTCAGCTGGCTAGCCAGCTGGCAAACTAGTTATGTCAGGTAGTTTAGACAGCTGTCTAACCAGCTGGCTAGCTAGTGAATTCAGCTCATTAAGTCAGTTGTCTAGCAAGCTGGCTATGTATTAAAAAGCTAGTTACAAGCCTGGCTCGGTGGCTCAGCCTGTAATCCCACGCTTTTGGGAGGCTGAGGTGAGTGGATTGCCTGAGCCCGCGGGTTCGAGACCTGCCTGGGCAGTGAGACCTCATCTCTACAATTAATCAAAAAATCAGCCGGGCGTGGTAGTGCACGCCTGTAATTCCAGCTACTTGGAAGGCTGAGGCTGTAGGATCCCCAGAGCCCAGTAGGAGAGGCTGCAGTGGCCGGGAGCGGCCACTGCACTCCAGTCTGGGTGACAGAGTGAGACGCCAACTCAAAAAAAAAAAAAAAACTAATTACATCAATTGTGTAGACAGGTGGCTCGCTAGTTATTTCAGCTTGTTCATTCAGCTGGATATCTAGGGAGCTAGCTAGATCTCAGCTAGATAGCTAGTTAAGTCAGCTAGTTAATCAGCTATTGAT
>NW_006951500.1:0-720 GCF_000164805.1 Carlito syrichta | reverse complement strand
ACAGTATGTCTTCACTCAGGAGTCAGGTGAATAGCATATCCTCTGTTGGGGTCACTACTGCTCTCATGGAAAAAGAAAAAGAAACATGGTAAGAATACATTGTCTCTTACAGCTGTGCCTTGAAAGTGACACTTCTGCTCACCTTTTCCTGGCCAAAATAAGTCACATGACAAAGCCTGCTGTTTTGAAGTATTATCCTTCCACGGGCAGGGGTTTTGCTGGCAGGGTAGAGAACACCTGGAGGCTTGATAATAAAGTCTAACACACTCATTATCCCCAAAACTACTTGTTGCTCTGAAATCTACAGGGCCCTAGACACTCCTGATCCATTTGGGAAATTGCCCTATGGCCCCAGACCCAGCAGGATACAGAACTTTTCTCGAAGCTGTCTGCTTGCTCTTTTCTTTCTGAGTGGAACACTCAGCCAGTGGAGTAGATGTTGGCTGCCAATGTGGTGCCAGACCCCAATGTGATGGATGGCTCCTTTGTTTTGTTTACTCTTTCAGGCAGAGTGATGAATTCTCCTTCTAATCAGGTTCTGTGTTTCTCATTTCTACAATGCACCAGCCCTGCTAATGAATGATTCACTGAAGTTAGTGGCTGGGATACAGCATGCTGCATCCAGCTCTGCCTTTGTTATACCAAGTCATGCCCTTACTATCTCCCAAACACAAAATTGAGTTCTGGAGTATGGTATGGATAGATGAAGTGTACAACAGC
>NW_006951499.1:0-754 GCF_000164805.1 Carlito syrichta | reverse complement strand
TGAAACTCTTAGCAGGTGACCAAGGTGACCCAGTGGCAACTCTTCATCTTCATATCACAGCCAGTTGTGCTGATCAGGGGTCTCCAAATAAAAGTGTTATCAACAACGCTGCATACTCATCTCAGCCTCCCAAAGTGCTGGGATTACAAGCTGAGCCACCAAGCCCAGCCTGCAGCACTGTTTTCTAGGCCAACTTTTGACTACAGTGTTGTAGATATCTCTCCTTCCTAGGCTGTCAATGGTCAGTCTCCATTTGTATTTAGGAATAGTTCCCCATTCACAGAGAGCACCTGAGGCATCATTGTTAATCACGGGTGTGCAATGGACAGTGCAGCACTGTGAATTTTTAGGAAGTCCTGTAGTCTCCTTTTGAGTGAAAACACCATGGAACCACCCAGCCAGATTGTTCCTTGTGACTTTAGAGTAGGCAGGAACAGGGCGCAGGGCAGGCTCCGAAGCCGCGGGGTGGCCCTGGCCAGGCGGGGGACCCTGGCGGAAGGCGGGGACGGATGGGAGTCTGCATCGTGGCCGGCGGGACCCGAAAACCAATTTAGCGAGGAAGAAACTGAGGAAATTGCCAATGGCGAGCGGGTTGTGCGCCTGCGATCGCCAGAAAAGATTCAGCCGCGGGGACGAGTCCCCAGGCGACCAACTCCTCTCTCAGCCAAGCACACACTGGCCAGCCCCGCACCTGCGACTTCTCAATGGGGCTCGTGACACCGACGGGGAGGGTCAGGAGGGCGCGTGGTAACTG
>NW_006951498.1:2162-3256 GCF_000164805.1 Carlito syrichta | reverse complement strand
CCTGTTGGGTACTATTTTACTCTCTGAATCATGGGTACACCAAAAGCCCAGACCTCACCACTATGCAATAGATACATGAAAGAAACCTGCACTTGTACCTACTAAATATATAAAAGTTAAGTTAAATTAAAATCTTTCAAAAAGATAGCATGATAAGGGTAATAGATATTCATGTACTTTTAGTGTGAAGTAATAAGAAAGATGTATCTTGTTCCCTATTTATAAAATTATCAATCTATTGTCTATGCAGATACATGTATAAAATATCAATCTTTCATATATTTACAGGTTAAATAGCAGATGGCATGCAAAGATTTAAAAATACATAAATATTTATGTGGGGGAAGGAGTGCTAGTTACTCTCAGCAGAAACAGGAAACTATTTTTTACAGCGTACATTTGAAAAAGAAACACAGAACAATAAGGATATCAAAATGGGCTTTTTGTTTTTCACAGTTAAAAAAAATTAGCTAATTTTCAGAGATGGTAAGAGTTGGTTCTTTGTGACCCCAGGGTTACCAGATATACCAGATGAAAATACAGGACCCATGGTTAAATTGAAGTTCAAATGAATAACAGAGATATACAACTTTTTATAGGTATGTCTGGGCAATACTTACACTTTTAAAAATGTCGTTTATTTATAACTCAAAATTAGTTACTTAACTGAGAACCCATCCCACTCTTGTTTCAGAAACATAAATATTTGGCAAACTTTCTTTGAAAAGAATATTAGAATTAATTTGATTTGAATAAAATGATTAATTATAATCCTTGGGGAAACATTGAGAATTAATTAGAGTGATATTTGTTTGTTTGCTTTATTTATTTATTTTTTTTGAGTTGGAATCTCACTCTGTCACCCAGACTGGAGTGCAGTGGCCGCTCCCGGCTACCGCAGCCTCGACCTGCAGGGCTCCAGTGATCCTTCCGCCTCAGCCTTCCAAGTAGCTGGAATTACAGGTGAGCACAACCACGCCCGGCTAATTTTTTGATTTATTGTAGAGATGAGGTCTTGCCAAGTTGCCCAGGTGGGTCTCGAATCCGCGGGCTCAGGCAATTCAATCACCTCAGCCTCCCAAAGCGCGGGATTG
>NW_006951498.1:0-1265 GCF_000164805.1 Carlito syrichta | reverse complement strand
AAATAAAAAATTGAGAATAAAGATTTATTTGTAGATAAGTATTGTGTAAGGTATAGAAAATAAGGTAGAACAATGTTATTAACAAGATAGAAGGTGACCAAAGGTAGGAGCTGCAGGATCTTACTGACTGGAGAGCCTTTATCTCAGTCATAAGTAGGTATAAAAGGGGAAAAAAAGTAAAAATAGTCTGAAGCAAAGAAGCATGCCACATGAAATAAAAGGAAAGTGATTCTGTAAAAAAAAAATTTCAGCCTACATCAGGAAGTCAATGATAAATGTTTTGTTGTTTTACCCTTCCAGGGAAACTCACTATTTTGGAATTTGCCTTTGTAGTTGGAAGTTGCCTGACACTTACTACAAAATAATCTGTAGACATTTGAAAATGACCTTCCAAACCTTGAAGAAAACTGGAATAAATTTGAGCAGTAGTTGAAAAAAATCTGTGTCAGAAATAACTGACAACACAAGTAGGAGTGGAGATCTTACCAGGAGTTCATATAAAAATTATCAAAAGATTGTACTGGCCTTGTGATGTGACTACTAGAAAAAATTAATGTAATTTGAGATATTTTTGATTAAAACAAAATGTGCAAAAAGATTGAGTGCACCATTGAATTCTTCCCCAGTAGTCTTTATTTTCAACATTATTTTCAACTTATTTTAAATATTATTTTCAAAATTGTCCAGAGTTATTGCTATGTGTAGGTCAAGAATAGGTTGAAGCCGGGCTCGGTGGCTCAGCCTGTAATCCCGCGCCTTTGGGAGGCTGAGGTGAGTGGATTGCATGAGTCCGCGGGTTCGAGACCCGCCTGGGCAGCGAGACCTCATCTCTACAATAAATCAAAAAATCAGCCGGGCGTGGTAGCGCATGCCTGTAATTCCGGCTACTCAGAAGGCTGAGGCGGAAGGATCACCGGAGCCCAGCAGGTCGAGGCTGCGGTGGCCGGGAGCGGCCACTGCACTCCAGTCTGGGCGACAGAGTGAGACTCCAACTCAAAAAAAAAAAAAAAAAAAGAATAGGTTGATCAAGACGATGTGGTCATATTAAGAATTTTTTTGAAAGGATTCTGCATGGGTAGTATAAAAAATATTTCTGGGAGTTTCTGATAAGAAATATTAACAATTTGCACAACTGTCATGTCAATTTGTGCATTTCATGACATGTCAAGTATTTGATCCCTTAAAAAAGTAATGGCGATTTTAACAGTACGTGCTACACTCATTGTAAGAGATTATTTTAAGCAGCAGCCTCCCTCCCTAAACCA
>NW_006951497.1:0-798 GCF_000164805.1 Carlito syrichta | reverse complement strand
CAGTCCATCAAGTTTTTAAAAACATATTGTGAAAGTGAATTCCACTAGAAAAAGGTAATTATGCAACTAGAAAGTTTTAGATTTACAATAGCATTTCTTATCCTGAGAAGACTTAAAGACAAATGCTTTGAGTGTGTTTTTGTTATTACAAGCTAAAAATGCCTACTTAAAACTCAAAAAACATTCCTAAACACTTTATTTGTCCATTAGTCTGCACATTTAAGTAATTCCTGGGCTCTTCTATCCTCTATAAACCTGAATTTGAGGTGTTGATTGACATATAACAACCAATGATAAACAAAGCAATGCAGCATATAAATCACAGCCAATCTCTAAAACAAAGCAAATGTATGTCTCTAGTCTACTCAACAACTTTTTCTCATTGGTTCATAGAAAATTGAATTTTGTTATAGCTCTAATAGACCACATGGTACAAATTGTGTTTTTTAATCAATTAGTCATATATATCTAATTTATGCCTTGAAAATGTATTCTGCTATGGAAATACCTGTAATAATGATAAATTGCTGCCATTATTGTCTTGTTTCTGCACACAGTGAGATAAACTTTACTATTTTAATTTGTTAGTCTGTGCAATCTTGGTAGTATTTGCTTTAACATGGTGAACAGCTAACAGCTTTAGGTTTGGGCTCTTCTATCTTCTTTCTAAAAGCCATAGTGATCTAAAGATGAACACAACAAAAAATAAAATGGATAAAATTTGTAGTGGCTGAACCTGAGCAGAAGTGAATTCAATTATAGGACAAATGGATCTGGATTAACAAAAAATAAGAGCTG
>NW_006951496.1:0-772 GCF_000164805.1 Carlito syrichta | reverse complement strand
TTCAGCTAGATTTGTCAGATAGCTAGTTGGTTAAGTCAGCTAGTTACATCAGCTAGCTATATGATAGCTACCAGGGAGCACATTAATTAAATTAGCTAGTTAAGTCAGCTGTCTAGGCAGGTAGCTTGCTAGTTAAGTCAGCTAGTTAAGTAAGCTGACTAGCTAGATAATTCAGTTAGTTAAATCAACTGGCTAGCCCACTGCCTAGCAGGATAGCTAGCTAGTTAAGTCAACTGGCTAACCAGCTGGCTAGCTTGTTAAGTCACCAAGTTAAGTCAACTCGTTGGCCAGCAGGTTAGCTAGGTAGTTAAGTCTGCTGGCAAGCCAGTGGGCTATGTATATAGGTAGCTAGTTAAGTCAGCTGGCTAGCCATCAGGCATCTAGTTATGGCAGCTAGTTAAGTCTGCTGGCTAACCAGCTGGCTACTTCATTAAGTCTGCTAGTGAAGTCAGCTGGCTAGCCTGCTGGCTAGCTATGTAGCTTGGAAATTAAGTCAACTGGCTACCCAGTTGGTTAGCTAGTTAAGTCAGCTAATTCAGTCAGCTTGCTAGTCAGCTTGCTAGCTGGGCAGCTAGCTAGTTATGTCAACTGTATAGCCATCTGTTAGATAGCTAATTCACCTAGTTAAGTTAGAGACTAGGCTACTGGCTAGCTAGGTAGCTTGCTATTTAGGTCACCTGGCTAGACAGCTGGTTAGCGAGATAAGTCACCTAGTTAACTCAGCTGGATAGCCAGCTGGCTTGCTATGAAGCAAGCAACTTAATTCAACTGG
>NW_006951495.1:0-789 GCF_000164805.1 Carlito syrichta | reverse complement strand
GGAATAATAATACTTACCTCAAACAGTATTATAATGAGTATAATTAATAGTGATTGTTGTTGAAAGCTATATTGGGCTAGGTTTATTTAAGTGCTTCATGCACTTTCCATGTACAGCTAAATGCAAGGTTTCGCTTCCAGGATGGAGGAGTAAGTTTCAGTACACTGGTCCTCCTACCAGCCACAGCTATTAACTCTGGACAAAATGCCACCAAAACAATCACCTGAGAGCTCTGTGGTATGAAAAAAAAATAGATTTTGGAGGGGATTCAAAACTTAGAAGAAGTAATCTTCCTGAGTTGAGCTTCTCATTAGCAGGACTGCCCTGATTGCAGACTCCAGTCATGATACAGGGAAGCTAAATATAGAAAACTCATTGATGTCTTGACCTCAGGAAGAAAAGACTAGAACCTGAGTCAACAATGATTGCTGATGTGTGAGAAAAATCTCAACAACAACAAAAAGTGAGAGCTAGAGAAGAAGAAACCTAAATTCTGTGTATAAGCCCTCCCTCAGTCTCTGGCTGATGCCTGGACCACCTGTGCATGAGGTAGACTGAAAGCAGCCCAGTTAAATATAAAATATTGAAACTGAGATGTAGTTGCCACCTATCTAACCAAGTTAATATAGGTTATATACATCAACATTTATTGAAAAAAATTTAACAGAATCCAAAATATAACATTAGTAATATCCAGGATACAACCCAAAACTACTCAATATATGAAGAATAATGAAAATGTGACCCATTATCAAAAGAAAGGAAAATCAACCAAGGCCAACCCTGAGA
>NW_006951494.1:0-6063 GCF_000164805.1 Carlito syrichta | reverse complement strand
GGGCTATACAAGAATAAACTTATACTAAGCTATCAGTGTCAAGTCTGTTTACACTCACCATTCTATCTCTGGTGCATAACTCTTTTTTATACAATATCACATCTTTCTCCTCCCCAGTATAATTACTGCCTGTCTCCAGTATGCTCAAGGATCACACAAGCGAACAAAGATGTAGAGCAGCACATGCAGTCAATGCCTTTTGGAAGTTTAAATGAACTCCCTCCACCTAAAAATCCCAGCTCCCCACACAGGCCCACCTCCTCCCCTATACTGCTCTGCTCAAGAAGAATTCATCTGGGAAGTTCTCTGAGTCCATGTCTGTTTTGTGACAGCTGTCCAAATGTAAGAGGTATTATGCATTTGGAAAATGAAGTTATTTGGCTGAATTGATGGTGTGTGACCATGAGTGGCAGATGTCTGTTTTTGTGCTGGGCACTACACTCTCACTTCTCCCAGTTTCCAAAGCAGACATGTCAGAGAGAGATGGATTTGATACAAACACTATTTTCCTTTGTAGGAAAGAATAATGTTAGAAGTCCTGCCTTGGGGGGGGTCTCGCCACCCTAAATTTAGTCCCCACCTTCTGCCTTTTGAAAGACTTAATTTTTTTATGCTTGACTTCTTCATCTATGGTAGTCCAGAGGGCCAGTGGGCACTTAAGCATCCGCTTGCATGAGGAGCCTGTCCAAAGCAGACATTTCCCTTTAGAGCCACAGTATCTGGTATAGCCCTGATCTGATAAATGCAGAATGGGCTCTCTGGTGAGTTATTTGGGATGGAGTGGTATACATAAGGGGCATTGGCTAAAGGGAGTGAAATGCCACTTCATTCTTATCATCAGGGCATATGCCCTATACCCACCACAAACCTTTCCAGTAAGCTACTTACAGTATATGGACAATGTTATTGCCTAAAGGATCTCTCTCCCTCCTGTAAAGTTAAAATCTCACTTATTGAAGCTTATGTCTTTTGATCCATGAGATGAAAGCATGCAAACAAGCTCAGGTGAGAAGAAGGCAAAGTGAAGTATGCTGGAGTAGGACAGGGATATCTGCTCAGTGTGACATTGCAGATTTGGCCACATAGAAACATAAAGAAGGAGAGAGGACCATAACCATATGTATGACCCTAATCATGCCATGACCCTCTGTGCTCATTAGAAAACATGACCTATCAGTATCTTTGAATTTAATTGTACATAATTAGCATTTCTCCATTCTAAGGAAGAATGGGTTTAGGAATAGGAGAAGGGAGCGTCTGCCTTCGCTTCTTCACCTAACAAGCATTTAAACCTCATGCTTTCTGCCCCTTTTCCAAGTCATTGTTGGCAGAATCAAATGAATACAAACACAGGAGAAAATCTACATTAGTGATAGAACCAGGGAAGACTGCCATCCATAGGCAAAACATTCAAATAATTTTTCCTTGATAGAGTATAAAAGGGACCAAAGTAAAAGGGGATACTTAGAGCTAACCAACTCTCCTTCCTAAAATCATGGTAGAAAATAAATTAAAGGGGCCTTACCAGAATTGTACCATCATCAGCTGGTTTAGAAGGGCAATGGCGGGAGGATAGAAGACATCTGAGAGACACCAGTCTCTGAATTTCTTTTCACTGCTATTGAACTTTGTAGAGCTGGAAAGTACCAGGAAGTGAAGGGAGTTAGAAGTCCGTTATTACGACATTGTACGCATTGAATGAAGACAGGCCAAATAAAATACTTCAAGCTCTAGATGACTGCTAAAGTTGGGAAGTTGTAGAGAATTTCAGCATGATGGATGGGTGATTGGACTACAATGCTCTTAGCACCTTTTCCTAACCTGAGAATGTTTGATTGTATGAATTAAACCTAAATTATTTCAACTCAGGTTTCAAGTTCTATACTCTATTGCTCTGTAGATTTTGATCAACTGCCTTAAGGTAATGACATGGAATATTTTAATAAAAACATGCCTTCAGAGAGAGTGAGGGATTAATGTCAGTTCTAATCCAACACATTACACATATTTGAATACCAACTGTATACTAGGTAATGGGAATCCAGCGATAAACAGTAGTATATAACTGTGTTTTAGACAGGCTTAGAATTAGATAGAAAAGAAAGACGCATCATATGATAGTGTGATTAAATGCTAATAATAGACCACTGCTTAAAGTGCTTGGGTACATAGACGAAGGGTAATTAATCTACCTCAGAGAGCAGATGATTTTTGAACCGGACCTTGAGTATTAATTTGCAGTATTAACTCATCAGACATTATGGGAAGAGAACAAATAATCTAGTATGATTGGAACATGATAGGAATAAAAGGAATGGTAGGTCACCAAAGTAGAAAGGTTGGATGAAGTGAAGTGTTTGCCATGCAAAAGAATTTGTACTTTTTATCTGCAGGAGGTAAGGAGTAATTAAATCTGTTTCTTAGAACATCATTTTTGCCACAGAGTCAAAAGAAAACTTCTAGGCAAGATGATAGAGTGAATATATGCAAAGATCACAATCTTCTAATGCAAACATACAGAAATATTTAATAAAATGTTTTGAAAATAGAAACATTATAGATGTACTACAAATATGCATAAATAAATAACAAAACTCCCTCCCTCACTTGTCCCCCTCTCAAATACTTTCACAGTCAAAAGTACAGGGGAAGCCCACAGTGTTAAGTGGAAGTCATGTCACCAGTCAAGAAAGGAACAGAAATACAACTTCCTATAGGAAATGGGAACTGAATGTTCACCTACATGGTGGGAGGTGAAGATCCTCTCTCCCTAAATAAAGCTAGGGGCTGAATTTTTGTGTCCTGACCTATGCAAGACAGCAGTATAATGGGAAAGGTGAGTACATGGGCTTTGAGGCCAACCTTCCTGGAGCTCCTGACTACATTATTAGAACATAGCAAGTGCTTAGTAAATGTCAGTCATTTTTAGAGGGAAGTTGATGTAGGTCTGCCAGCCTGACCAGCAGCTGTGTCAAGAAATTACTTGCCTTTGATAGGGGAAGAGGTAGAGACCAGGAAAACAGATCTAAACTGCATGCTGTTGACAGTATAACTATTCTGGTTCCCAGTGATCACAATCCAAGATTTCAAAGAACTGAAAAGTCATCTAAAACTCATAGGAATAATAATTATTAGTCATTCTACATTTCATGTGGATCTAATGAAGATTAATAGGTCCTTTCACATTCTGTGTTTTGAGATTTTTTATAACAAAAATAGAATATCTGATTCTAAGTTAGAGATTCTTAATCATTTTTTGTGCCATGATCCCCTTGGGGAGTTTGGTGAAAAATGTAGATGCCTTCTTAAAATAATGTTTTTAAATGCATAAAATAAGATATATAAAGGAAACTAATTATATTGAAATACATTTATCAAAATGCAAAAAGGAGCCTAAATCTGCAATATGATAATAAAGGTATTTTTAATTAACACATTAAATATAAATATACAGCATTGGGTCTAATATCTACTTTCAATGCAATGATATAAAAATATGTGATTTTTTCAGTGACAGAATCATGAATACCAAGAAGAGTCATATTCAGAATTCAAATCTATCCATTTTCATAAGACCTCTACAAAATAATTTCTAGTGTTGACCTAAGAGATTTTGTGCACCTGGTAGTGGTGGGGGAGAAGGTATCCAATGGCTATATGAGTGTGTGGCACAGAGAATACTCAATAAATCTTAATGAATGAATGTACAAATGAATAGAGTTGGTCAACCTGAAAAACAAACAAAAATATTTATCTCTCCTTCCTATGCATTCCCTATTGGTATTTTCTCTTATTTCTTTTAGTTCCCACTCATACATGCATTCATTGCACCAATATTTATTGAACAGCTGCATAAAATATACTAGGATTTGTGGATGCCACCAACATGTATGAATAAGATGTGAGTCTGGCCCTAAGAGAGGAATTGCTTAAGAGGATATGATGGAAACCTAGTAAAATCTCACCTGTGTTCAGCATGTGACCAATTTTATCAATTGCCTATTTTTTTAAGAATTCCTATAAAATCTGGGAAACCATCAAGAGGAATTTCAAAGTTGGCAATAATGAAATAGAGCCGGGTTGCAGTATCTGAAAAAGAAACCTGTCACACACAGAGCTTGTTCTAACCACTCAATTTATAGAGCTGAGTTTGGAAGAAGTAGGTCTGTTTGCAGAGTTAGCTACCATAAGATTCTGCAAATAGCTGCCTTCACTGGAACCTATGTTTGCTAGGAAAAAAGTCACAGATAGGACCTCTTTATAATATTCCACAGAGAAGTGGTGCTTGCTATCGAATTTTTAAAAGATTATTTTATGAGATGCTTTCATACTGACTTATTAAGAAATAGGTCACTTTTCCCACAAAGTTTGATAACACCTGATTGGATGTACAAACTTTCTTCTCAATGTTACCACTATACTTTTGATGATGCCTACTCTGCTGTTGGTTGAAAAAGTCTACTACCCAGGTGCAATGTGGTGCTGGTTGGATGTAGGGAAGTCCTTTTTTTTCCACAGTGGTCAGCTGGCCTGTCAAGTGTGTGTTAACAGTCAAACAGGGAATCATACCAATTTTCTAGTTTTCTGGCAAAGAAGTCTATGATCTAAAATAGGGGTTGGCAAACTACAGTCCACAGGCTACTGCCTGCTTTTGTAAATAAAGTTTTTACACAGTCACACTCATTTAGAGTCTAAAATATTTGCTATCTAGGCTTTTATAGAAAAAGTTTAAAGTCTCTTGCTTTAGAAGGCCGCAGTTCAGGTGTGTTCTTCTGATGGAGGCTGGGATTTCCAGGACATGCTTAGCGATGGTGGAAGTCAACACTATGGGTTGATTTAATTCAAATTTGTCTCTCCTTTTTCAATTGTAAGCCCTATAAAGATGCTATGCTAGAGGGTATCAAAGTCTGCTCCATCTCATGAGGAAGTATTTTTATCTTGTTGAAGCTATGGGTAGAATAAGACAGGCTCTTTGATAACTATATAATAAAGACAAAATTAGTAAGAGAGAGATAGAGAAGAGTTCTTTGAGAGCTCAGTGTGGAAAAAACTACTTTAAACTTAGAGGGGTAGAAAAATGTTTGCAGAAAATAAGTATTTAATCCAGACTTTGAAGCATGAGTAGAATCTGAACAAGAACCTCATAAAAGGAGTCAAAAGATCTGTGAGGACTTGGGAAAATCAATCACTGTCTTGGATCTTCTACATCCACTCATTAATGTATCCAATAAAGATGTATTAATTTTCTAAGTCTCAAGAATGGCATTATGGCAATCCAAAAAAAAAAAAAAAATGGTGGTCCAACTCTCCTCTTCTCTCTTCTCTCAATTTCCAAGTTCTTGCCTAAAATGACCCAATGAGCATACAAAGAAGATCAGCAAAGGAAAGTAGGGAGATTTACACATATGATTCAACCTTCAAGGAATTCTTCCAGAGTCAGAAAAGCTATGATTAGATGAAAGAAAGACAGAACAAGCTATGGCAAGAGACATGGAAAGTTAGAACAGCAGAGCCGCACTGTTTCTCCAAGTTGGAGAGGTGATGTGAAGAAGATAGGTCAAATCATGGTACATACTGGAAGTACTGCACGTGAATTTCATTTATCCATCAAGAAGCAGCTACCTACATGGTCAAAGATGGTAACAACCAACAGGAAGCTTGAAAGCAACAAGTCTTCCTCTTAACATAGTATAGTCTTTTTCTGATAGAGTGAGTGGTGACACCAGGATGATTAGCAAGGCCACATTTTCTACTTGAAACCAAGGACACACTTCATAGAATGTAAAATAATGATGGTGGGTACTCAGTAGCTTCACCAAGCACAAAGTAAAAAACAAGGCAGAGATCTCCAGTAGCATCTGGCTTTCAATCTAAATTAATTCATACTGTTTGTTGGAGTTCTTAACTAGTAATTTTAAAAAATCATGATGCCATAAAAGCATGCAGTTGGACAATAGGGAAGTTAAGATGATGACTTACACTATTTTTCACAAATATTAGGCAAAGACAGAAATATTTTCAATCAAGGCTAAAAAGTTGTAAAAAGAAACAACTTGAAATCTA
>NW_006951493.1:0-6932 GCF_000164805.1 Carlito syrichta | reverse complement strand
TTTGGAGGAAATGTATAGCTTCTCTAAAAATTAATTTTTCACTTTCAAAAGAACTATGTTACTTGTGGTTATACATTAAAATTATTCCTGTTTTCTAATTTATCATATTATAGTCTATTTATTGTATTTAGCACATCTAGGTATTCAAAGCTTCTATTGATATAGTTCTTTATATTTATTTCCCACCACACAGTTCAAATATATATTACTTTACATTTGTCTTTTGCTTATATTGGTGATTAATCTGTAACTTTATGCATATTTATAATGAATGTTGCTAAATTAAAATGGCAAATATCTTTTAGTGACAAAAAGTAACAGATACTTCAGCTATTTTTGTTCTTTTAAAAAAATTATATATCAATGCCCTTAGTGTGTTTACTTTACAAACATTGTTATCCTTGAAAAATCTACCAGGTAAAACTAAACATCTTTTTTTTAAATTCAGTTTTGTGCTTGTAGAATTGAATCGAGTTTTTAAAATATGTTATCTATTTTTATACTAATTAAAATATCATATTAAATCTTTTATTTCAAGAATAAGATAGTTAAACTCCTTTGATTAATAGATAGCTAAACTCTTCCTTTGACTAAGGTTTAAAACTTCACCTGCACTTTCAGAACCAAAGAATTGCCTTTATGTCTTTATTTTTTTGTAGAATTTTTTTTGAGTTGGAGTCTCAATATGTCGCCCAGACTGGAATGCAGTGGCCACTGCCAGCCACCACAGCCTCGACTGCTGGGCTCCAGCGATCCTTCCACCTCAGCCTTCCGAGTAGCCGGAATTACAGGCATGCACTACCATGCCCAGCTGATTTTTGATTTATTGTAGAGATGAGGCCTCGCCAATTTGCCCAGGTGCGTCTCGAACCTGTGGGCTCAGGCAATCCACTCACCTCAGCCTACCAAGGTGCGGGATTACAGGCTCAGTCACTGAGCCCAGCTTGTAGAATATTTCTAAAGCAGAGAAGTTCACAAAAAAATTTCTGCTTCTTGGTGATATTTTTGAACAGGTGTCAGGTATTCTATCACTTCAGTTTATTTCAAGATTAATGTAATGAAATAATACTTTATTAATTTTGCAAATAATCACAATATATGTTTCCCTAAGTAAAGTTCTTCTGGGCATAATCCTGCTCTTGGAAAAACATAAGTAGTATATCTGTAGTTATGAAACTAAAGCAAAGTGGAGGGAGAAGGAGCTTTATTCTGATTCTTGGGAAGCTTTGCAAGGTACCAAAGTATATAAGCTTTCTGGAAGATTAGAATTATTTTCTATTAGCAGTGTCAAGGTCCCTATTTGAATCATCAGGCATAATTAATAAAATCAATTGTGTAAAACTAGGCCTATTATGCCATCTGACTTTATGCAACACAGTGAAAATGGAATCAGATAAGAATCTAACTAACTCAACAAACTATCCTATCCTATAATAGCCTCTATGTTTTTAAGTCTGTAAGCAGCCATTTACAGAATTGTGTGAACATTCCACAAAGAAATGGATGTTGAAACCCTAGCAGTAAATACATTACAATGACAAAACCTATGAAATGCCAAGAAGAAGCCCAATAACAGAAAACCAAGAAATTTGAAATGTTTTATAAAAGGTGGAAAAATTTCAGCAAGAAGATGAAAAAGAAGGAGATAGGCTAATAGGAAACAGTAGTTGTTAATACCAGAAACCAAAGGAGAATATTTATAAGGAAAAACAAATTAAAGGAATCAACAACATACAATTTAATAGAAAGAGGAGTTAAATACTATTTTTAAAAGATCATTTATAGTGAAAAACTGCTGGAGAGGGGTTACTCTTCATTAATAAGGGTACCTGATCTCAAGCCAGGTGAAGTGGGTACTCAAGTAAGACCAAACTTTACCTGTACAATGACCATTTGTATACCGAACCCTAAATTGTACCCTACATCTTTAAAATATATTTCTAAAATCTATTGAAAAAGTCAAGGAAGAGAAAATAAAATAATTTTTTTAAAGACCATTTAATTTTAGCAACCAAAGATGAAATTGGAGCAAACTTTATGCATATTATTAAAAAGCATAAGTGACATTAGCCAGATGGAAGATTAGAAGGTCCCCAAATTATGTCCTGCCACACATAATATGTCAGCCATTCAAAAATTGCAAGTGCCTATGGGAACTTCAGGATTCAAATAGGATATTGCAAAACTCCTGAGAAGGCAAAGATAAAGGATAATTGCTTTACAAATGAAGGCCAGCACCCCAGTGGCAGACTCACCTAATGTGGTTTCAGTTGCAAACTGAAAGCTGCCCCTTCCTCCAATAGACTCAAGGCCAACTCTACTTGTCTGCAGTCCTGCAACAACTCTCATTCATCAAGAAACAGGAGAATCTGGGTTCATCCAGGCCTCTGGTTACAAGCCAGCCAACTCTGGCTCCAACTATGACTCTTGAAGAAATCTAGCAACATGGTACCATCCCTCCTATACCATAGAAAAAAGACAAGCCTCACTGCTCAGAAACCAAGTGACTCCAGTCCATACCCATGTCAGCAGGACCACTGGACTCAGTCCCAGCAATAGACACTGAAGCAACAATGAATATTGGTTGCAGGCCCATTGCGTTGTGGTCCTGGAGAAATCCTGTTTAGCTAAGGGAATCAGTGAGAAACATGCTTGTCCATGCCTCCTGGGATAAGCCCACTGACTTTAACCATAAATTCTGAAGCAGCTCCGGTATCAAGTTATAGCTCTACTCTACCACAGTCTAGAGCAGTCCTGCCAGTTCAGTTACTCAGCAAGAGCCTTGACCATTGGCATTTCCATGCACAGGCCTACAGACCTCAGATTGAAGCAGCCTTATGGGCCAGTTATAACTCCATTCTACTACAGCTCTAGAGGCAGTCGTGCTTACTGAGGGACTTGTCCAGAGAGCCACATGCATATTCATCCCAGGAAACAGGCTGCCTTGTGCGGAAACAAACATGCCCTCTGCAGACAATTATAGAACACAAAGTGGCACTGTGTCCTAGCTACAGCCTTCCTCACTGTTACAAGATAAAACATACAGAAAAACTTTGTGCCATTGGTCTGGATAATACATTTTTCAATATGACACCCAATGCATAGGCAACCAAAACAAAAATAGACAAGTGAGATAAAATCAAAATAACAAAGTTTTTACACAAAAGAAACATTCAACAGAGGGAAAAGGCAATCTCCTATGAAGTGGAAGAAAATATTGGCAAACCACCTTTCTGATAAAGGTTTGTCCAAAAAGTAGAAGGAATTTGAACAACTCAATAACAAGAAACCAAATAACTTAATTTATAAATGAGCCAAAAATGTAAATAGACACTCCACAAAAGAAGACATGCAATTATCCAAAATGTGTATAAATTGATGCTCAACATCACTAATGCAGGGAAATGCAAATCAAAATGAAAAAGAGATCTCACTTTATAACTATATTATATTAAAGATAGCAACTATTGGAGAAGATGTGGAAGACAAGGAGCCTTTGTACCCTGCTGGTAGGACACAACTGGTACAACTATTATGAAAAACAGTATGGCAGTTTCTCAAAAATTAAAAATGAAACTAACATATGACTAGCAATCACACCTCTGGGTATATATTCAAAGGAAATAAAACCAGTATGCTGAAGAGATACCTAACACTCACTACAGCCTTATTTGCAAAGGTCAAAATAAGGACTTTATCAAAGTGTCCAAAAATGGACAAATAGATAAATAAAATATGGGAGACATACAAAATGGTGCACTATTCAGTCTTTTAAAAAAGAAAGAATTGTTTTTCATTTGCCACACCATGAATAAAGGTGAAATTGTGCTAAGTGAAACAAGTCAGACAAAGAAAGACAAATCCTGTATGATCTTACTTACATGTATAATTTAAATGTCAAACTCAAAGATGCTGAAAGGAGTATAGTGGTTGCCAAGGACTGTAGGAAAGGGGGAAAAGAGGAGATATTGGTAATCAGGTGCAAAGTTTCAGTTAGGCAGGATAAATAAGTTTTGGAGATCTATTGTATAGTTAATAATAATGTACTATATATTGGAAAAATGTTAATAGAGTACATGTTAAATGTTCTCAACATGAAAAAAGTGGTGTTGAATATAATAATTAATTAGAATTGCTTGTGGCAATCGTTTTACAATGCATTTGAGTATCAAAACATCAGTTTTATATCACTAACATATGTAATTTTATTTTAAAAATATATCTCAAGAGAACTGGTTAAAAACAAGAAAAGACAAAAAACACATGATCCCACTTATTAGAGAAATCTATAAAGATTCAAAATCATAAAAACAGAGTAGAATGGGGGTTTCTGGGGTTGGAGTTTGAAGAAAATAGGGAAATGGTGAAAAAGTACGAAGTTTGAGTTAGGTAGAATAAATAAGTTTTGAAAGTGTAATGTACTGAATTCTGATTATAGCTAATAATACTGTATCATAAACTTGAAATTTGCTTAGAGAGTGGATGATAAGTGTTCTTATCATTGTCACAAGAAAATACTTTGTGAGGTGATGAGTTTCATAATTATCTTAATTGAAGTAATCTTTTCCATCATAAACACATATCAAAATGTCATGTTTTATGTCTTAAATACAAGTTGTATTTGCAATTATACCTCAGTGAAATGGTGACAGGGATATGATAAGAGACAAAAGTCCAAACGATAAAGACAAAATCTAATAGAGTTAGGCAGTGACACTACAGAAAGGAAAATGTGATGCTCGGTCACAAAACAAGTCTGAACAAATTTTAAAAAATCAAAATAATATCAAGTATCTTCTCATACCACAGTGAAATAAAACTAGAAATTAATACCAGGAAGAACTTCTAAAACTATACAAATACATGGAAACTACACATCATGAACCTGAGCAATCTCTGGGTCAGTGAAGAAATTAAGACAAAAATTAAAATGTTTTTAAAATGAATGAAAGTGAAAACACAACATTCCAACATACCAGACCTATGAAATAAAGCAAAAATAGTACTAAGAGGGAAGCTTATAACATTCAATGCCTGTATCAAAAAAGTAGAAAAGTCATAAATTAATATCCTAACATCACATCTCAAGAAAGTAGAAAAAAAGTACAAAGTTCAAAGTTAGTAGAAGAAAGGAAATAACAAAGGCCACAGCAAAAATAAATAAAATAAAGACCAAGGAAACAATACAAAAAATCAACAAACAGCACATTTGCTCTTCAAAAATATTTAAAACTTGAAAAAATCTTTACTAGACTAACCAAAAGAGAAGACAGAAGATTCAAATAAACACAATCAAACATGAAAAAAGAGACATTACAGTGAATACTACAGAAATACAAAAGACCATCACAGACAATTTTGAATAATGAGAAATTCACAAACTAGAAACTTGAAGGAAATGGTTAAATTTCTACAAACATACAAACTTTAAAGGTTAAATCAGATAGAAACAGAATTCCTAAGCAGTTCAATACTAAGTAGTGACATAGAATCAGTAATAAAAAAACTCCTCCCAAAAGTCCACAGCCAGATTGAATCAGAGCCTAGTTCTGCCACATATATAATGAAGAGCTAATACCAATCCTCCTAAAACTATTTCAAGAAATCAAAGAGAGGGGAGTCTTCCTAACTCATATTATAAGTCTATTGCCATCCTTATACTAAAACATGAGAAGACCAGAACAACTAAAGAAAACTTCAGGTCAATATCCATAATGAACATAGATTTAAGCAAAATTTCAACAACACCATCACCAACAAAAACAACAACAAAAACTAACAAGTGAAACTCATTATCACATCAAAAAATATAATACACCATGATCCAGTGGGATTTATACCAAGGATGCAAAGCTGGTTAGACACATGCAAATCAACAGCATGATACATTACATAAGCAGAATTAAGGACAAAAAACATATGCCCATCTCAATAGACACAGTAAAAGCATTTGATAAAATGCAGCATCCCTTAACAATAAAAATCCTCAACAAACTAGACATAGAAGAAACATACCACAGCATAATAAACCCCAAATATAGAAAATCCAAAAGTATCTTTTCTGAGAACTGAAACAAGGCAAGGACACTCATTTTCACTATTCTATTAACATAGTACTGGAAGTTTTCACCACAATAATCAAGAAAGATTAAAAAAAAAGTTTCCAAACTGAGAAATAGAAAGTTAAATATCCCTGTGGGCTGATAATATGATCTTATATTTAGAAAGCCCTAAAAACATCACCATTTAAAAAAAAAAGATTCAGTTAATAAGTTCAGTTTCAGGATACAAAATTAGCATACAGAAATCAGCAGCATTTCTCTACACCAATAACAATCTAGCCAAGGATCAAATCAAGAAGGCAATTTCATTTAAAATACCTACAAAAAATATAAAATACTTAGGAATATATTTAACCAAGAAGGTAAAGATCTCTTAAGGAGAACTACAGAACACTGATAAAATAAATTGTAGATGACACAGATAAATGGAAAATATTGCTTATTCAAGTTGAATAATTCAAAAAATTCAATATCATTAAAACTACCATACAATCCACAAATTAACTGAAATCCCTCCTAAATTATCAATTTCATTTTCCACAGAATTAGAATAAACAATTCTAAAATTTGTATGAAACCAACAAACAAGCCCAAATAACATAGCAATTCAAAGAAAAAAATAACAAATCTGGAGACATTACTTTACCTAACTTCGAATTATGCTACAAGGCTGTAGTAATTAAAAAATTGTGGTATAAAAATAGACATATATGTCAATGGAAAAGAATGGAAAACTTAAAAATAAAGCAACATGCTTATAACCACCTCATCTTTGACAGAATCAACAAAAACATACGATAGAAAAATGACACATTATTCAATAAAATAGTGCTGAAAAAATTGGATAGTTATATGCAGAAGAACAAAACT
>NW_006951492.1:0-2584 GCF_000164805.1 Carlito syrichta | reverse complement strand
AAAGATGATGTTTTCACTATGATGACCAGGTTGGTCTTGAACTCCTAGGTTCAAGAAAATCCCACCCACCTCAACTCCAGAAGTTCTTGGATTACCGACATGAGCTATTGCAACGTGGCCTTTGTTATCTTTTATCTTTGTCTCTGATTTTTTTTGGGGGGGGGGGGGATAGTTGCACTTCATATTCATTTCTCTGTTCACTAAGGATTGTGTTTCATTTTTTTCACTACATAACAATCACATGGGTGTCGATATATTACTAACCACCAAGGAAAGGTTGATTTTAGTCTCAAAAGAAAAAGGGTTGTGGTTTGTTCTATAAACACCGAAAGAAAAGAAACAAAAAATAGAGGCAGTACACTACATGTTGGGTAAAATTTTGTGCTTTGAAAGAAACAAATCGAGTTTCAAATATGGACTCCACTAACTACTAATATGGTGACCTGAGGAAGTCATTAGATTTCTGAGCACCAAGGTCCTCTGAAAAAGAAGGAAAATAATCCCATCTTGATCTCAGAAGAGCAGTTATAAGGAGACAAGATTTGGTACATGAAGTTCTTAGCATAAGACCTGAACCATAGTATGCCCCCAATAATCACATCTGCTATTGTTGTCACTAGGATTGAATATAGTATTGTAAACAATGAGCACTTAGCCTGGCCTGTCTTATCTGTGACACGGCATAGTTGGAAGTCAGGAAGAGGGCAGTGGAGAAGTTTCATTTTTCTCTAGTGAATAAAAGCTCCTTGATGACATTTTGGTTTTTGGAATATCCCGTCTTTCATATTTCGTAAATAATGAAAGCAGAAATGTAGTGTGGCCGTCAAATAGATGCCACACCTCCTCCCATCTCCCTACCTTCAGACATTTATTAAGTAATCACCATTTTCTAAACATGCTATTACCTAAGAGTCTGTAAGATGGAACGTGCGCCTAGTAGTTCCATCGCCAAAATCTGTCTCTGTATCTTTTGTTTTGGTTCCTGCCCTTAAGACTGAGCCCTTAACATCAGTTGTCAGGACTACTGCCTGCCCTAGGTAGTCTCCCAGCTTCAGCTTTTGCTCGCCCTTTGATCCGTGACCTACCAACAGCCACAGGAATACACTAAAATTATTTACCTGATCTGGTCACTCCACTGCTCACCACGCAGGATAATAGTCCCACCCCTAACTAGGCCTCTTTGACCAGGGCTCGAACCACATCTGCTGTCTCACAGCTGACATCACAGCCCCATGCCTTTGTCTCTGGCACAGCAGCCTTTCCTGAACTGCTTCCTCCAAAGAGCCAAGCTGCACACACTGCCTGTTGTTCCTCCAGCCTAGACAGTGCTGCCCCCTATGCTAGGAGTAGTGGCTGCTTCTCATCTGTAGGATTGGTTTCAATGTCATAGCCTCTGAGAGCCCCCCTGGACAACGCTTGTCTAGTACTGTCCCACTTCCTCTCCACTCGGCACCCTATCTTCTCATCAGGAACACTAATCACAATCAGCAAAGGCTCTTACATTCACCATCTGTCTGTACGCCAGGCAGGAGGTACTCTGCTGGCCACATTCTCAGTTGTATTCTCTACAAGGGCACAGTACAGCATAGGCCCTCCAAGAATACCTGTTAACAAATGAAGGATCAAAGCATTTGAAAAGGCAGAATAAAATTCCTAACATAGCTGGGCTCGGTGGCTCAGCCTGTAATCCCACGCTTTTGGGAGGGTGAGGTGAGTGGATTGCCTGAGCCTGTGGGTTCGAGACCCACCTGGGCAGCAAGACCTCATCGGTACAATAAATCAAAAAATCAGCCGGGCATAGTAGCACATGCCTGCAATTCCGGCTACTCGGAAGGCTGAGATGGAAAGATAGCCGGAGCCCAGCAGGTCCAGGCTGCGGTGGCCGGGAGCAGCCACTGCACTCCAGTCTGGGCGACAGAGTGAGACTTCAACTCCAAAAAAAAAAATTTCTAACATTTCCTTAGAGTTAGTGAAAATGCATTATATACTAGGAAGGAGTGCACGTATATATACATACTTGCTATTAGCCACAAGCAACAGATCGCAGAACAGAAAGAGGTGCCGCTTCTGCCTCCTCCAACCTCTCTTGAGTATCACAGGTCCATGGAGCAGCAGCGTACGGTCAGTACCCTCTGGTGAAGTGCTTTTTTCATCATGGGTGGCCTTCTTGAGGAAAGCACTAGTGTCCTCTGGTGAAATAGTTCTTTCATCGTGGGTGCTCTTCTCGAGGAAAGGGTTAGAGTCCTCTGGTGAACTGGTGATTTCATCATGGGTGCCCTTCTCCAGGAAAGGATGAGAGCCCTCTGGTGAAGTGGTGATTTCATCATGGGTACACATCTCGAGGAAAGGGCAAGAGCCCTCTGGTGAAGTGGTGTTTTCATCATGGGTGTCCTTCTCAAGGAAAGGGCTAGAACCCTCTGGTGAAGTGGTGTTTGCATCATGGGTGCCCTTCTCGAGGAAAGGGCTAGAGACCTCTGGTGAAGTGGTGATTTCATCACGGGTGCCCTTCCTGAGGAAAGGGCTAGAGCCCTCTGGTGATGTGGTGTTTTCATCATGGGTGTCCTTCTCCGCGAAAGGGCAGGAG
>NW_006951491.1:0-6208 GCF_000164805.1 Carlito syrichta | reverse complement strand
GGTCTTTCCTGGCAAATGCTTCGTGTTTATTTTAAAATTGTGTTTGCTGTTGGTGGACATGTAATTCTCTAAGTTAGATAGATGACCTTAATTTAGTGTTTTTCAAGTGTTCTATCCACTTACTCTGTTGTTGCCCAATGTGTTCTGTTGGTTACAGAGAGAGGAGTGATGAAGTTTGACACAATATTTGTGGGAGTCTTGTTCCGTTTCATTCATTTATTTATTTTTGAGTATGTGACAAATATCCTCAGAAGAGGCAGTTTCAGTAAAAAGTTATTTCTTTTCTAAATTTTTAAAATTTTCTTTTTTAAAATTTTATTTTAAAGATGTGGGGTACATCAGGATTATGTATACAAGAGGTCATTGTAAGGTCCCCGTTCATTTCCATCAGTTTTTGTTTTTATGTATTTTCAGTGTCTGTTATTTTATGTAGACAATTTTAGGATTGTTAGTTGAAAGGGTAAAATTGGTAAAGTAAACATGGAGTCACCTTAGCTAAAGTGCAGACATTTCAAAGCAGCCATATTTTTAAAAAATATGCAGAGTGCAATTCAGGATTAGGTAGATAAGTGGTCATCACACAGGTACAGTTTGAGCCTCCCTTTGGTTCCCACTGCATCTAGTTTGGGATCAGGTACCCTTATTGATGTTAAGTGCCTCTTGCTCCCTCCCCTGTCAGTGTCCCGCTGCTAACAATCTCTTTCTTATGGTATTATAATTGTTTGGGGTCTGCTTATGAGTGATAACTTGTGGTACTCAGTACTTTGTTTCTCTGATAGATCAGTGAGTATTATGGACTCTAGATCCATCAAGGTTGCTGTGAAGTCCATAGTTTTGTCTTTCTTCATGGCTGCATAATATTCCATCATGTTATGTACCGCATTTTTTAAACCCAGCCTACTTTCAATGGGCAGCACCATTGCTTCCATGTTTTTACTATTGAATAATGCTGCAATAAACATGTTTTACTCTATGAATAATGCTGCGAATAAACGTGTGTGTGCAGATATCTTCCTTATAGAATTATTTGAGTTTCTCTCAGTATATTCTCAGAAGGGAGATTGCTGGGTTGTATGGAAGGTCTATTTTTAAATCTTTTAGGAATCACCACAATGCTTTCCACCGAGGTTGTACTAGTTTACACTCCCACAACAGTATGAAAGCATTCCATTTTCTCTGCCAGAATCTGTTGTTTTTTATTTTTTTAATGATGGCCATTCTTACTGGAGTTTGTGGTATCTCAATTTTGATTTGCATTTCTCTGATGATTAGTGAAACTGAGCATTTTGTTATGTGTGCGTTGGCTGCTCATATATCTTTTGAAAAGTATCTGTTCATGTCTTTTGCCCATTTTTTAATGGGGTGTTTTGTTTTGTTTTTCCTTTAGGCACATTTGAGTTCCTTGTAGTTCCTGGATGTTAGACCTTTTAAGATATACAGTTGGCAAACATTTTTTCCCATTCTGTGGGCTGTCTCCCCCCTCTCTTGATGGTTTCTTTGACTTTGCAGAATCTTTTCACTTTGATGAGTTCCCACTTGTCTATTTTATCTCTTATGGCACGGACACCTGGGATTCTGATCAGGAATTGGTTGCCTATTCCAGTGTCCATAAGGGTGTCTCTTGTGTTTTCTAAGATTCCTATAGTTTGCAGTTTTACATTTAGGTCATTGATCCATTTCAGTTTATTACTGGAAAGCAACCATTTTAACTGAATTTTTTTTCTTCTTTTCACATGCTTTCCTAGTTACTTATTGTGCTACACACACACCCTGCCCTATAATCATTAGTCAAGGACAAACCCAGCTAACGAGGTTGATAATTATATATATCTATAGCTGTTGATAATTGTTTTATAACTTGTATGTATATTTTGTACTAATTACTCTTTCGTTCTAAGTATGTTTCCCAGAAGTGCAAGACCAAGCTAAGCCCACCAATTGTAGTCAGACTCCTATGAATGCCCACCAGCCCACCAATGGAATGACAGTTCTACTTGCCTTGACAAAGGTTAATAAAGCAAGATTGGTGTTGTCAACACCCAAGAATGCAGTTGCTGGAGATTTTAACTAACCCTGCTTCCTTATAAAAACTTGTATAGCCCTCTCTGCTTAAATTATATACCATGCTTCCCTGTGGGCCTTGACCCCATGTGTCGTAGAAGGTGGATAATAAACTTATTTTCTTTTCCATATCTTTGTTTAATTCTCATGGCACTGATTATCTTGCCTCAGTTTATCGTTAAAATAGTTCTCCTTGAAAATTGACCCTATTCCAATTATATAAGTTTTTCAATGTCAGTGATGTATTATGCTATTCATGTATATATATGTGAAGTCTTTTTCCTTGTTTCTTATTTTTTGAGATAGGGTTTCACTTTATTGCACAGGCTAGAGTGCAGTGGCATAATCATGGTTTACTACAGCCTGAAACTCTGGGACTCAAGTCATCCTCCTGGCTCAATCTCTCAAGTACTCGGGCTATAGGCACCCACCATGTTGCCTGGTTAATTTTTCTTTGTTTTGTAGAGTTGGGTCTCACTTGGTTGATTATCCTGGTCTTGAACTGTTCGCCTCCAGAAATCCCCCTATCTCAGCCTCTAAAAGTGCTGGATTACAGGTATGAGCCACAGTGCCTGGATCTATTTATTTCCATTTCTTCCCCTTCATCTACTGGGTTTGTTGTTTCTGCCCTTTTTGAAATCCTGAGAATTCTGAAATCTCTACCACGTGGACTATTTTGTGATTGTAACACAGTAGGTACTGCTCATTTCTGATATAATGCCACTGTCCTGATAACATCACCATCTTGGGCTCACACAGGCAAATAAATGAAATACATACAACTTCTTCGTAAACTTATGCTTTTGTCATTCATATGTCCCTATGTCCCTGAGTGTTCAAGGTTTTGTATTCTCTTTATGTAAGGACTAAACTCCTGGTTCTGAATGTTGCCATGTTTACTGTATCTGTCTGCACCTCTAAAATTAAACTCCTGCTTAGAGTATGCTGAATAGCAGCTACATGTTGCATATCACCTTAATTTCATGTGGCTCTTGTGAGTTTTTGAGATGAGAACGATAAGTCTCTTATACAAGAGAGGAAACTGAGGTTTAGTAGATATAGATAACTTGGCTAGGTCCATCAAGAGTAAATTGTGGGTGTGCATTTCAGAATCGTAGTTTTTTCTCCTCTACATTCAATAAGACTTATTTATTTTCTACAAATGCCAGGTTTTGTTCTTCTATATGATTTACAGCTATGTTTATGGAATATGGCAATGAACAATAAAGAAAGTATCCTCATCCTCTAGTAGTGAATGTAGGTGAACAAAAATGAGCAAATATATAAATACAAGTATAAACATATAAATATGAATTAAGTGAATGGGTTAAATAAATACTATGTGGGTAAGTGGTACAGAGAAATGGAATGCAAGGAAGGGAGATGAAGAGTGTTTGCCAGTGGGGGAAGGTTGAACTTTGCAGTCATAGTTAAGGTGATATTTAAGAAGGAATTTGAAAAGGTTCCCAAAGACAACAATGTGCATTTCTGGGGAAAGAGTATACCAGGTAAAGGGAACTGCCAGATGGGAAGGCCATGAGGCAAGAACATCCATAGGATACTCAAAGAAAAAGTACATCAGTGTGTTGGGGAAAATGCTACTTACTGTGGATAGTAGAAGAAAATAAAATCAGAAAGCAAATGGAGGGCTGAGATTCTTAGGACTTTATAGGCATTTTGAGGCATTGGCTTTTTTAAAATCAAAACCCATAGAAAGATTTGAATGATATGATCTGACTTTATGTTTTTGGCAGAAGCTCTCTGGATGCCATGGTGATTAGATACTGCTGGAGAGTGAGGACAAGATTGGGAAGAGTCGTTGAATCAAAGAACTGATTTCCTCAAGCTTTAGGTGAGGGATTGCCAACGATAGGCCCACAGATCATTTTGTATAACTTGTGAGTTCATTTTGTGAGGGAAGAATGAACATTACATGTTGAACGGGTATTTAAGATGTAAAGGAAAGAGGAAGCACAGGGAAGAGGAAACAAAGGAGGAGGAGGAGGAGAAAAAAGTGATGAGGAGGAAGAGAGGTGGCTACAGTCACTAGATATGCACCACAAAGCCAAAATTCTAAGAAATCTGGTAAATAGTTGCCAAAAACTGAAGTACAACATCTGACTGATAGTAGATTTTCAACAGTAAGGGGAGGAATACATAAGTAACTTGGTTACTGAATATACTATAAAGTGATAGATGTTGCACAGTATCTATGGCTTCATTCACAAACTTCACACAAAAGGCCATTCATTCCAGTGAGCTATTGAACAATAGTCTAGATTCCAAAACAGTGAAACAAAAGACGCTGTGAAATGTGAACAGTATAATAAAATAGTATGTAGCTACAAGAAAATAATAACAGAAAATAACAAAGACTTTTTATAAAACTGAAATATTTTCATGCAACTTACTGAATTTAATCTTCAAATCTACACCTTGGGATAATCTTCAAATCCTTAATGGTTTATCATTCAAGGAATAACATGTCTATAATTTATTGTTTTATAAAGTCTGACATGTGATCATATGTTTTTGGAGTTTCTATAAATAATCTGGGTCCAACATATGTTTTAGCTTGTTATTTTATCAGTCAAACATAATCAAGAGTTTATTCCTTACTGAAATCTCCTAAAAAGATATCAAACAACTGTAGTTGAATGCCATGACTTTAAACCATTTCTGCTCCTAGAAAGGTTAGAAATGGCTTAGAGTACTTCTCCTCTTTGTAAACAGAATTTAGGTCTGAGTCAAACTGTTTCATTTCTTAACAACTTCCTCCTCACTGGGGATGGAAATCCATATTTTCTCTGACTTACCATTAAAGAAATAGTATGAGCAGAAGGCTAAAACCAAATGTGTACTTTATTAATTATGTCAGTGTGATTTTAAAATAGATTTTGTAAAAGTAAAACATAGAGAAATATTTTTACTGATCTCTGACCCTTAGTTTCCGGCTCTTGGTTTTGCATGCCAGCTGGTACACAAGCTCAGCCCAAGTGAAAAAAGGAAGCCAATAAATAATCCAAGAAACAAGTTTTAAAATAGATGAAGTTGTTTATAGTATTTTTCAAAACTCTTTTGTCATGTTGAAACTTCTAACTCCTAGGAAAATGATCCATGTTTTCCTGGCCTTAACACCCAAGAGTCCATGTTTCCTCTCTTGGGCATAAGAACATCCCGAGTTCTATTTCCTTGACAACAATGTGAAGGGAAGAGTGGACCTAGCTGGCATACTCACAGTGACCACTTTTGTTGATCATACTTTCATCCAATACATTTCTCCACTATTAACTTGCAAACAAATGATGTATTTGCTTTTGGACATATTCCAGGAAGGCCAAGAAACCTACATCAGAAAACTTACATCAGAAAATCTACAGCAGTATCTAATCACTTTCCAGCAGTATCTAATCACCATGGCATCCAGAGAGCTTCTGCCAAAACATAAAGTCAGATCATATGAATTTCTTTCAGGATAGACCAAAATTGTTTTAGAATAGGATCTTATATATTTATATCCTTCAAGTACACCAAAACACACAAACACCTGGACTGCAAACTTGAATGAGAAGAGAAATGTGGTGTGATGCTACAGCCACAATCGGGGTTTCCTGCCCTGTATTTGAGGAGTCCGGCGCCCAGTGCCGGCCATGGGCAATTCAGTAAAGACCTTGTCCTAGGTGGGAAGGAGCTCATTACAGATATGCCACGGTGATAATTACAGGAAGGACTACAGGAAACAGACAAACAACAAAAAAACAACACTACGTGTATTCGATAAGGCCCAAGCACTCGCTCTTCAATTCCACAGCCAGGGTTCAAAGACGGGCGGCCACGATCACACGGATCAACTGGGGAACGTGTAAAGCTGAAGTGATTTTATCTAATTTGTAAAAAGAAATGAAGAGACCTCGCCTATTGGGAAGAGATTCATAGGGTGCAACATCCAGTCAGGTCCGAAAACCGCATCACCTTCCTGGCTGGGCTCCTATCCCCTGCAACCAGGCGGCCAAGGAGATGGGAGCAGTCCTGGGGGAGCCTGGAAGACCTGGGTTGCTTCTCGGGTGAGCTTGAGGAGGCTTTGCCCCGGTGACCCGGAGCACAGGACCAGCGACACTCAGCTACTGAGTGTCCAAGCCAGGCCGCC
>NW_006951490.1:0-1336 GCF_000164805.1 Carlito syrichta | reverse complement strand
TAAGATTCCAGATCCATATCATTCTTAGAAAACTGAACCTTGAGATTCAGTGTACTAAGTGCTATTCAGAAGGAAGAATGCATAATAAATCTTTAAAATTTTAGAAAATAAAAGTGTTATAATTTAATACAGGTTTCTTCATTTTAAGACATTTGTGCATTTTCTTGGTGCACTCTGTATTTTCTGCTTGTTAATTTTGATTAAATGTTACAGATGTGAAATCCGTTGAGAAAAGTTTCCCATATATATTTGAAGGAAATATAAAATCACATTCCCTTTATATTTTAACCCATTTTATATTTTTTACAGAGTATTTCCATTGAATCCCCTAGTATTTCTCAACCTAAAACATAATGGTGTACTCTGCAACAAACTGTCCAATTAATCTGATTGTTTTAATCACCAAGAATTTAAAATCAGACACACAGAAGAAAGAGAATTTGGGTCCCAATATACTTAAACCAATATAACATGGAGCTTTAGAAAGTAGTAAGTATTTGGGTTCCTCATCAGAATAAAAATTTAAATAATTGGAAATTCTGAAAAATTGATGATGATCTTAGCTAAAGCGATTTTCAAATCCTGTTAGAAAATGGCTCAAAGCTGTTACATAATTGTAAAAACAGCCAAAAGTTTCTAAACTAAAGAAAGTGGTAAAATAGTATGTGGTTCTGCTTTAACCAAGCTCCAAAAGGATTCGGTGACCATAATAATAACAGACTACCTCCTGGGAAACCCCCTCAGATCCTCTCCCAGTTTGGGAGTTTCTCTGTCCTCTCAATAAATGCTGCATTACAAAAAAAAAAAAAAAAGGCTACCTCGTTTAGTGGATTCTTAAATGGTCACTTATTCCTGGATAAGTTTTTGGATAGGTGTGAAAACGTGGATTTCTTCACTTCTTCGGAATGAAATCTACCATGTCTACCATATTTGGCAGAGCACTATACACAAGCCCTTGAAGCCTAAGGATTGCTCAGCAGTCAAGGTCCGTACCAGTATGATATCAAAGTTCTGAGGCAGATGTCATAAATGACAATTTGACATGCTTGTTTCCCTGACTTTGCTTACCTCTTTAATGTAAAAATTAGCCTGTTAGGCAATCTACAGATTCAATGAAATAACCATTAAGTTAACATCATTCTTCTCAGACCTGGAAATTACAATAAAGAAGTCATGTGAGCCGGGCTCTGTGCTTCAGCCTGTAATCACGCACCTTTGGAGGCTGAGGTTAGTGGATTGCCTGAGCCTGCGGGTTCGAGACCCGCCTGGGCAGCGAGTCCTCATCTCTACTGTAAATCAAAGAGTCACCCGGCGTTCTAGCGCATGACTGTCATTC
>NW_006951489.1:0-5229 GCF_000164805.1 Carlito syrichta | reverse complement strand
CAAGGTGTACATCATTCCAGTCATTCCAGAGACCAAGGCGGAGAGTTGCTGGAGCCCATGATTGCAAGACTGGTGGTGAATGACAGTCGTGTCCCCTTGCCCCAGACTGGGTCACAGAGACAGACCCTCTCACAATAAACATCGTTACCATACACAGATTCTCAACTGTGCATGGTGTGTTCACAGGGCAACTGGCTTTAGAACCAGGAAAATGGGATTGGGGGAAGAAATGTCCCCAGTTGTGGGATGTGTCCCAAGCCTTTCTTGGTGGAAGTTCCCCGTTTTTGAGGCAGAGAGTCAGCGAGCCTGGGGCCCATATCTCACCTCAGAGAGAAGTGCCAACAGGAACCCAGCCAGCAGTCCTGGTAACTCCCACACCAAAGCAGGGGCAGCCTTTGGTGGTGTTTGGGGCTGGAAGGTGCTGAGCTTGGGGGACACTCACATGTGGAGTAGACGAGGGGGAAAGACTGAGGGCAGAAGCTTTGTAGGAGAATGGATTTCTTCTTTCTTTCTTTCTTTCTTTCTTTCTTTCTTTCTTTCTTTCTTTCTTTCTTTCTTTCTTTTTTTCTTTCTTTCCTTTGTTTTCTTTCCTCACTAGTTTGCCCAGGCTGCTCTCAAACCATCCAACTCGGGCCAACCTCTCGGCCTGGGCCTCCCAAACTGCTGGAATCACAAGCTTTCCATTGGTCGACATCCTGGTCTTCCTTCCAGGTTTTGAACTCTGGGCCATAGGTGATTCTCCCGCCAAGGCCTGCCCTCACCCAAGGTTTTCTGGGTTTTGCTTGGGGTGGAAGTGGTGCTTGCTATGGTGTCCAGCATAGTCTCAAGATCCCAGGATATGGCCATCTTCCCGTCTCGGTGTCCCCTAGTGCAGAGTAGACAGGTTTCAATAGCCCTGCCGTCCCTGCCTCCTGGAAGGTTTGAGAGTCATGACCTCCCTATCCCTGATGTGAACCCTGAGAGGAGTGAGCGGGTCCACCCTGGGGAATGAGGAGGCCAGAGGGCTTCATGTCCCGGCAGAGACCCACCCCTCCGCCAAGAACTTCCCCCAAGTGAGTTCTTGACAGGTAATTCTGTCCACCCTTTCTGGGATCCTGAGTCATTGGAAGGGAGCAGACCTCGTGGTGGGGCCCCAAGAGGGCTGTGGAGCCTGGGCTCGGGTGCTCACGCCTGTCACTCTGGCACTGGGGGAGGCTGAGTCGAGAGGATGGCCTGAGCCCCCAGGTTCAAGACCATCCCGGGCATCTTGGCAAGACCTCACTTCTATAAGAAGCCAATAAAATGAACCCAGCATGTGGCACACACCTGTCATTCTGGTCATTTGGGAGACCATGGTGGGAGGATTGCCAGGGCCCATCCATTGGAGGTCATGGTGGTTGAGAGCAGGCACATGTGCTCCGGCCTGGGTGAAAGAGTGGGGCTTAGACTCAGAATAATAATACCAACTACCAGCACCACCACAACCACTGGCCAGCCTCAGGGACTCAGCCTGACATCCTGGCTCTTAGGAGGCCCAGAAGAGTGGCAGCCTGAGGCTGTGGGTTCAATACCAGGCCAGGACATGGGGCGAGGCCTCTTCTCAGCCATCAAAATTGAATCCAAATATTAGCCAAGCATGGTGGCACAGGCCTGTCGTTCCAGCCACTTGGGGGTCTGAGGCAGGAGGATTGCCTGATTCTAGCAGCTGGAGTCTGCAGTGGCCGTGAGCCAGCTCCTGTGCTCCAGCCTGAGTGACAGAGCAAAATTCCGACTCCAAATAATAATAATCATGACCAGCACCACCACCAACACCCCTGCCATCCGACGCAAGTAGTCAACCACAGGTATGGCAGAGGAAAAGTCACTTTCCAGCCTGTCGTTCATAGGAGGTTTCAATGTTGGCCACCAGACACGTCCATCCCACACCTTCAGCCTCTCGCCCCAAAAGGCCTGTCTCCTAACTCCATGCTCCACTGCAAAGATGCATGTGAGCTCACGGAAGAGATGGCCCCTGCTAGTGCAGCCATCAGGAACAGAGCGATCAACATGGTCTGGCAACGCCATGTCCAGCCCAGGTTCCGGTCACCCAGTCTGCAACTTTCGGGCAGGGGGAGTGCCCCTTCCTCTCCCGATCACTCCATCGTCCCCCACCCACGTGGACCATTTGCTGGGGAGCCATGGATGCCCATCGTGACACACATGGCAGGCATCTTTTTGTCACAGGAATCGCCTTCACCAGACTGGAGTGTGGTGGCATGATCATGTCTTCCAGGGCCTCGACCTGTGGAACTTAGGCAGTCCTTTTGAACTCTGGTTGTTAATTTAGGGTCAGAGTCCCCAGGCATCAATAATTTAGAAACCAATTACCTCGGTCTTTTGCCATTCTGGGAAGATAATAGGGGCTATCAGTTACCATAGTTTTTGTACAGAAGTTTAAAAAACCTGAAATATCAAGTGACCATTCAGATTTTTAGGTAAACTAAAACATATTGGAGAAGAACTAGAACTACCTGAAAAAGAAAAATCATGATTAATAACAGTTTTGACTTGTGATGAAAAAAGAGTACAGCCTCCTAATAAAGAGGAATGATTAGGAAAACAGTAATAATCTCAGCATCCCATGTAACAGCTGGAACACTGGAGGAATTGGGATATAAGCCCAATAATATTTTGCTGAATAAACACAACCCACCTGGCACACTATAATAGCCAGCATAGCAACAAAAGCAGTAGAGGGAGTGAGAGAAGTGTTTTGAGGGTTAACCAGATCCTCGTCTTCATGAGTGAGCACCTTGATTTGCCCCAATGTGGGCAGTCTGCACTGTCTAATCAAAATGACTCGATGGTAACGTCTGGGTTGCTGAGTGCAAAAAGACAAATGATTAAATGTATTTGGTCAAATAGGTGGAGGTTGACGTGGTTGTTGAAAGGTGAGACATTTCAGCTTTGGCACCAACAGCTTCTCTTCAACATCTGCATCCGACTCAGACTGATGGCATGATTTGTGTATTGTCTGGCAGTACCACGATGGGGATGGAGGAGTGGACATGTCTAATTAGATGATTTGGTACCACAATAGGTGATGGTAAACCCTGGGAAAAAACAGAAGCATATCCTCTCCTGCATGTTAAAAGCACATCTGGTCCCTTCCATTCACCTGTAAGAATATTTTTCCATTTTACCATTGTTTTAACAGTATTCTCAGGACTCCAAAGTCTTATCATAGCTGAATGTCCTTGAAGGCCCAAATTGAGATGATTAATTACAAACATAGCATGATTTACGATATGATGGGTAGAACTATATCTGTATTTTCCTTACTGCAATTTAATTAATTGATTATTTAACTATTGATGGGCTTGCTCAACTATAGCTTGACCTTAAGGATTATTCGGAATCCCTGTAGAATGTGAGACGTCAAACCGGGTACAAAATTACTGAAAAGCTTTTGATGCATAAGCACAAGCATTATCAGTTTTTAATTGTTTAGAAATACCCGCCTGTGAAAAACAAAAGAAAAAAATGTGTAACTACATCTTTATAGGGGTTAGTAAGGGAGTTCTTTCACCTCGTTCCTCTTTTGCTTTAATGGGCATTTTATCAACCTCTTGTTGTGGATCTGAGACATCACTAATTATATTCCATAATGCAAAAGTATCTATAAGCACTTGGTCCGGACCCTGGAGAGTGTAATATAGTTTCAATGTTTCCCCAAACTTTGTCCATGTTTCTACATTAAGGATGCCTTCTTTAAGGAACCAGGAGCACGATTCTTGCACAAAATGGAGAAAACGAGATAATCTTGTAGAGGAAACTTTATTTATTTATATTTTTCGGGTCTTGGAGTCTCACTCTGTCACCCAGCCTGGAGTGCAGTTGCCGCTCTCACTCAATGCATCCTCAACATGCTGGGTTCTGGCAATCAGTTCGTTTCAGCTTTAAAGAGTAGCCAGAATTACAGGAAAGAACTTCCATGCCCAGCTGATTTTTTTATTTATTGTAGAGATGAGGTCTCCCCAAGTTGGTCAGGCAGGTCTCAAACCCGCTAGCTCAGGCAATCTACTCACTTCAGCCTCTCAAAGTGTGGGATTACATGCTGAGTCACCAATCCCGGCTTAGAGAAAACTTTATTCCTCTTTTAGAAAGCAAATCCATCAAAACGCTTATGAACAATTTTCTTTACTCAAAATCATTCTGGCCCATGATCATATCACAGCTATAAAACCACTTACACTGCCTAGCTCTGCCAGTCTCTACAGAGTGGTCTGCAGCACCATAGGAATGTTTTCATCCCTTCTGATTAAAGTAAGACTTACCTTTCAGGTCCCTGTTCTGGTGCCACTTGCCAGATTCCAAGTCCGGCAGGTCAGGGCTTCCAAAAGGAGGAACGGCATTGATGTAGGAGAAAATTTGGACACTGACTCTGTTGTTATGCAGGACAGATGCTGATTTATTTTTCTTTTCAAGTTCTTTTTATACTTTGGTTACATCCAGTTTGGTCTTCAAACCCAGGCGTATTTATTTTGTTTTGATCATTGATCTAAACGCGATGAAATGTTGTCTGTCTTCCCTCAAGTTTGTGACAATCCACTAATTGAATCTTCAAAGCATGTAATTTTTAACAACATGTTTTCTCAAATTATTAGCCCTAACCATATAAACTTTAACAACTTAATGCCTAACATGTTTTTCCTAACATTTTATTTTTTCTAAATACAATTACAAAGCCTTTTCTACTATTTCAGCCTTTCTATCTTAATCACCTACTCTAAAATGCAAAAAGTTTTTGAATACTGTAAATTATAGGGCCATCCATCTGTTTTCTTGCATAAATGGCTTCACCTAAAATTAAAACACTCGTAATCATCACAACCTTTTTCGTTATGCTAAAAATACCTATGTAACACTTCACAATTAGCAAAATGAAAACAACATACCCAAAGCTCTCTAATTAGCAACCAACTTAAAAAACTAAAACTAATAAGCCTATTATGATGCCAAATATGTTGTTTATAATTTGCATCTATAGTCCCCTGAGAGGGATAAAGACAGCAATGACACACATTCAACCCAAGGCTCCAAAGGGTATGAGAGTGCCACCCTCATTTTTTAACCATTGTTGTTGGTACAAACACCAAAAGGGTGGGGACAGAGAAACTCAAATGGAGGGTCATAGCTTGGCAGAAGAATTTCCATTTCACTAATTGCTTGTTCTACTAATAGATTCTTTAATGGACTACTGTTTTTTTG
>NW_006951488.1:0-3131 GCF_000164805.1 Carlito syrichta | reverse complement strand
TCCAACCCCAGAAACCCCCATGCTACTCTGTTTTATGATTTTGAAATTTTATAGATTTCTCTAATAAGTGGGATCATGTGTTTTTTGTCTTTTCTTGTTTTTAACCAGTTCTCTTGAGATATATTTAAAAATAAAATTACATATGTTAGTGGTATAAAACTGATGTTTTGATACTCAAATGCTTTGTAAAATGATTGCCACAACCAATTCTAATTAATTAATATATTCAATACTTCACTTTTTTCATGTTGAGAACATTTAACATGTACTCTATTAACATTTTTCCAATATATAGTACATTATTATTAACTATACAATAGATCTCCAAAACTTATTTATCCTGCCTAACTGAAACTTTGCACCTGATTACCAATATCTCCTCTTTTCCCCCTTTCCTACAGCCCTTGGCAACCACTATACTCCTTTCAGCATCTTTGAGTTTGACATTTAAATTATACATGTAAGTAAGATCATACAGGATTTGTCTTTCTTTGTCTGACTTGTTTCACTTAGCACAATTTCACCTTTATTCATGGTGTGGCAAATGAAAAACAATTCTTTCTTTTTTAAAAGACTGAATAGTGCACCATTTTGTATGTCTCCCATATTTTATTTATCTATTTGTCCATTTTTGGACACTTTGATAAAGTCCTTATTTTGACCTTTGCAAATAAGGCTGTAGTGAGTGTTAGGTATCTCTTCAGCATACTGGTTTTATTTCCTTTGAATATATACCCAGAGGTGTGATTGCTAGTCATATGTTAGTTTCATTTTTAATTTTTGAGAAACTGCCATACTGTTTTTCATAATAGTTGTACCAGTTGTGTCCTACCAGCAGGGTACAAAGGCTCCTTGTCTTCCACATCTTCTCCAATAGTTGCTATCTTTAATATAATATAGTTATAAAGTGAGATCTCTTTTTCATTTTGATTTGCATTTCCCTGCATTAGTGATGTTGAGCATCAATTTATACACATTTTGGATAATTGCATGTCTTCTTTTGTGGAGTGTCTATTTACATTTTTGGCTCATTTATAAATTAAGTTATTTGGTTTCTTGTTATTGAGTTGTTCAAATTCCTTCTACTTTTTGGACAAACCTTTATCAGAAAGGTGGTTTGCCAATATTTTCTTCCACTTCATAGGAGATTGCCTTTTCCCTCTGTTGAATGTTTCTTTTGTGTAAAAACTTTGTTATTTTGATTTTATCTCACTTGTCTATTTTTGTTTTGGTTGCCTATGCATTGGGTGTCATATTGAAAAATGTATTATCCAGACCAATGGCACAAAGTTTTTCTGTATGTTTTATCTTGTAACAGTGAGGAAGGCTGTAGCTAGGACACAGTGCCACTTTGTGTTCTATAATTGTCTGCAGAGGGCATGTTTGTTTCCGCACAAGGCAGCCTGTTTCCTGGGATGAATATGCATGTGGCTCTCTGGACAAGTCCCTCAGTAAGCACGACTGCCTCTAGAGCTGTAGTAGAATGGAGTTATAACTGGCCCATAAGGCTGCTTCAATCTGAGGTCTGTAGGCCTGTGCATGGAAATGCCAATGGTCAAGGCTCTTGCTGAGTAACTGAACTGGCAGGACTGCTCTAGACTGTGGTAGAGTAGAGCTATAACTTGATACCGGAGCTGCTTCAGAATTTATGGTTAAAGTCAGTGGGCTTATCCCAGGAGGCATGGACAAGCATGTTTCTCACTGATTCCCTTAGCTAAACAGGATTTCTCCAGGACCACAACGCAATGGGCCTGCAACCAATATTCATTGTTGCTTCAGTGTCTATTGCTGGGACTGAGTCCAGTGGTCCTGCTGACATGGGTATGGACTGGAGTCACTTGGTTTCTGAGCAGTGAGGCTTGTCTTTTTTCTATGGTATAGCAGGGATGGTACCATGTTGCTAGATTTCTTCAAGAGTCATAGTTGGAGCCAGAGTTGGCTGACTTGTAACCAGAGGCCTGGATGAACCCAGATTCTCCTGTTTCTTGATGAATGAGAGTTGTTGCAGGACTGCAGACAAGTAGAGTTGGCCTTGAGTCTATTGGAGGAAGGGGCAGCTTTCAGTTTGCAACTGAAACCACATTAGGTGAGTCTGCCACTGGGGTGCTGGCCTTCATTTGTAAAGCAATTATCCTTTATCTTTGCCTTCTCAGGAGTTTTGCAATATCCTATTTGAATCCTGAAGTTCCCATAGGCACTTGCAATTTTTGAATGGCTGACATATTATGTGTGGCAGGACATAATTTGGGGACCTTCTAATCTTCCATCTGGCTAATGTCACTTATGCTTTTTAATAATATGCATAAAGTTTGCTCCAATTTCATCTTTGGTTGCTAAAATTAAATGGTCTTTAAAAAAATTATTTTATTTTCTCTTCCTTGACTTTTTCAATAGATTTTAGAAATATATTTTAAAGATGTAGGGTACAATTTAGGGTTCGGTATACAAATGGTCATTGTACAGGTAAAGTTTGGTCTTACTTGAGTACCCACTTCACCTGGCTTGAGATCAGGTACCCTTATTAATGAAGAGTAACCCCTCTCCAGCAGTTTTTCACTATAAATGATCTTTTAAAAATAGTATTTAACTCCTCTTTCTATTAAATTGTATGTTGTTGATTCCTTTAATTTGTTTTTCCTTATAAATATTCTCCTTTGGTTTCTGGTATTAACAACTACTGTTTCCTATTAGCCTATCTCCTTCTTTTTCATCTTCTTGCTGAAATTTTTCCACCTTTTATAAAACATTTCAAATTTCTTGGTTTTCTGTTATTGGGCTTCTTCTTGGCATTTCATAGTTTTTGTCATTGCAGTCTATTTACTGCTAGGGTTTCAACATCCATTTCTTTGTGGAATGTTCACACAATTCTGTAAATGGTTGCTTACAGACTTAAAAACATAGAGGCTATTATAGGATAGGATAGTTTGTTGAATTAGTTAGATTTTTATCTGATTCCATTTTCACTGTGTTGCATAAAGTCAAATGGCATAATAGGCCTAGTTTTACACAATTGATTTTATTAATTATGCCTGATAATTCAAATAGGGACCTTGACACTGCTAATAGAAAACAATTCTAATCTTCCAGAAAGCTTATATACTTTGGTACCTTGCAAAGCTTCCCAAGAATCA
>NW_006951487.1:0-6224 GCF_000164805.1 Carlito syrichta | reverse complement strand
TCCAACCCCAGAAACCCCCATGCTACTCTGTTTTATGATTTTGAAATTTTATAGATTTCTCTAATAAGTGGGATCATGTGTTTTTTGTCTTTTCTTGTTTTTAACCAGTTCTCTTGAGATATATTTAAAAATAAAATTACATATGTTAGTGGTATAAAACTGATGTTTTGATACTCAAATGCTTTGTAAAATGATTGCCACAACCAATTCTAATTAATTAATATATTCAATACTTCACTTTTTTCATGTTGAGAACATTTAACATGTACTCTATTAACATTTTTCCAATATATAGTACATTATTATTAACTATACAATAGATCTCCAAAACTTATTTATCCTGCCTAACTGAAACTTTGCACCTGATTACCAATATCTCCTCTTTTCCCCCTTTCCTACAGCCCTTGGCAACCACTATACTCCTTTCAGCATCTTTGAGTTTGACATTTAAATTATACATGTAAGTAAGATCATACAGGATTTGTCTTTCTTTGTCTGACTTGTTTCACTTAGCACAATTTCACCTTTATTCATGGTGTGGCAAATGAAAAACAATTCTTTCTTTTTTAAAAGACTGAATAGTGCACCATTTTGTATGTCTCCCATATTTTATTTATCTATTTGTCCATTTTTGGACACTTTGATAAAGTCCTTATTTTGACCTTTGCAAATAAGGCTGTAGTGAGTGTTAGGTATCTCTTCAGCATACTGGTTTTATTTCCTTTGAATATATACCCAGAGGTGTGATTGCTAGTCATATGTTAGTTTCATTTTTAATTTTTGAGAAACTGCCATACTGTTTTTCATAATAGTTGTACCAGTTGTGTCTACCAGCAGGGTACAAGGGCTCCTTGTCTTCCACATCTTCTCCAATAGTTGCTATCTTTAATATAATATAGTTATAAAGTGAGGTCTCTTTTTCATTTTGATTTGCATTTCCCTGCATTAGTGATGTTGAGCATCAATTTATACACATTTTGGCTAATTGCATGTCTTCTTTTGTAGAGTGTCTATTTACATTTTTGGCTCATTTATTAAGTTATTTGGTTTCTTGTTATTGAGTTGTTCAAATTCCTTCTACATTTTGGACAAACCCTTATCAGAAAGGTGGTTTGCCAATATTTTCTTCCACTTCATAGGAGATTGCCTTTTCCCTCTGTTGAATGTTTCTTTTGTGTAAAAACTTTGTTATTTTGATTTTATCTCACTTGTCTATTTTTGTTTTGGTTGCCTATGCATTGGGTGTCATATTGAAAAATGTATTATCCAGACCAATGGCACAAAGTTTTTCTGTATGTTTTATCTTGTAACAGTGAGGAAGGCTGTAGCTAGGACACAGTGCCACTTTGTGTTCTATAATTGTCTGCAGAGGGCATGTTTGTTTCCGCACAAGGCAGCCTGTTTCCTGGGATGAATATGCATGTGGCTCTCTGGACAAGTCCCTCAGTAAGCACGACTGCCTCTAGAGCTGTAGTAGAATGGAGTTATAACTGGCCCATAAGGCTGCTTCAATCTGAGGTCTGTAGGCCTGTGCATGGAAATGCCAATGGTCAAGGCTCTTGCTGAGTAACTGAACTGGCAGGACTGCTCTAGACTGTGGTAGAGTAGAGCTATAACTTGATACCGGAGCTGCTTCAGAATTTATGGTTAAAGTCAGTGGGCTTATCCCAGGAGGCATGGACAAGCATGTTTCTCACTGATTCCCTTAGCTAAACAGGATTTCTCCAGGACCACAACGCAATGGGCCTGCAACCAATATTCATTGTTGCTTCAGTGTCTATTGCTGGGACTGAGTCCAGTGGTCCTGCTGACATGGGTATGGACTGGAGTCACTTGGTTTCTGAGCAGTGAGGCTTGTCTTTTTTCTATGGTATAGCAGGGATGGTACCATGTTGCTAGATTTCTTCAAGAGTCATAGTTGGAGCCAGAGTTGGCTGACTTGTAACCAGAGGCCTGGATGAACCCAGATTCTCCTGTTTCTTGATGAATGAGAGTTGTTGCAGGACTGCAGACAAGTAGAGTTGGCCTTGAGTCTATTGGAGGAAGGGGCAGCTTTCAGTTTGCAACTGAAACCACATTAGGTGAGTCTGCCACTGGGGTGCTGGCCTTCATTTGTAAAGCAATTATCCTTTATCTTTGCCTTCTCAGGAGTTTTGCAATATCCTATTTGAATCCTGAAGTTCCCATAGGCACTTGCAATTTTTGAATGGCTGACATATTATGTGTGGCAGGACATAATTTGGGGACCTTCTAATCTTCCATCTGGCTAATGTCACTTATGCTTTTTAATAATATGCATAAAGTTTGCTCCAATTTCATCTTTGGTTGCTAAAATTAAATGGTCTTTAAAAAAATTATTTTATTTTCTCTTCCTTGACTTTTTCAATAGATTTTAGAAATATATTTTAAAGATGTAGGGTACAATTTAGGGTTCGGTATACAAATGGTCATTGTACAGGTAAAGTTTGGTCTTACTTGAGTACCCACTTCACCTGGCTTGAGATCAGGTACCCTTATTAATGAAGAGTAACCCCTCTCCAGCAGTTTTTCACTATAAATGATCTTTTAAAAATAGTATTTAACTCCTCTTTCTATTAAATTGTATGTTGTTGATTCCTTTAATTTGTTTTTCCTTATAAATATTCTCCTTTGGTTTCTGGTATTAACAACTACTGTTTCCTATTAGCCTATCTCCTTCTTTTTCATCTTCTTGCTGAAATTTTTCCACCTTTTATAAAACATTTCAAATTTCTTGGTTTTCTGTTATTGGGCTTCTTCTTGGCATTTCATAGTTTTTGTCATTGCAGTCTATTTACTGCTAGGGTTTCAACATCCATTTCTTTGTGGAATGTTCACACAATTCTGTAAATGGTTGCTTACAGACTTAAAAACATAGAGGCTATTATAGGATAGGATAGTTTGTTGAGTTAGTTAGATTTTTATCTGATTCCATTTTCACTGTGTTGCATAAAGTCAGATGGCATAATAGGCCTAGTTTTACACAATTGATTTTATTAATTATGCCTGATAATTCAAATAGGGACCTTGACACTGCTAATAGAAAACAATTCTAATCTTCCAGAAAGCTTATATACTTTGGTACCTTGCAAAGCTTCCCAAGAATCAGAATAAAGCTCCTTCTCCCTCCACTTTGCTTTAGTTTCATAACTACAGATATGCTACTTATGTTTTTCCAAGAGCAGGATTATTCCCAGAAGAACTTTACTTAGGGAAACATATATTATGATTATTTGCAAAATTAATAAAGTATTATTTCATTACATTAATCTTGAAATAAACAGAGGTGATAGAATATCTGACACCTGTTCAAAAATATCACCAAGAAGCAGAAATTTTTTTGTGAACTTCTCTGCTTTAGAAATATTCTACAAGCTGGGCTCAGTGACTGAGTCTGTAATCCCGCACCTTGGGAGGCTGAGGTGAGTGGATTACCTGAGCCCACAGGTTCGAGACCCACCTGGGCAAATTGGCGAGGCCTCATCTCTACAATAAATCAAAAATCAGCTGGGCATGGTAGTGCATGCCTGTAATTCCTGGCTACTCGGAAGGCTGAGGTGGAAGGATCGCTGGAGCCCAGCAGTCGAGGCTGTGGTGGCTGGTAGTGGTCACTGCATTCCAGTCTGGGCGACATATTGAGACTCCAACTCAAAAAAAATTCTACAAAAAAATAAAGACATAAAGGCAATTCTTTGGTTCTGAAAGTGCAGGTGAAGTTTTAAACCTTAGTCAAAGGAAGAGTTTAGCTATCTATTAATCAAAGGAGTTTAACTATCTTATTCTTGAAATAAAAGATTTAATATGATATTTTAATTAGTATAAAAATAGATAACATATTTTAAAAACTCGATTCAATTCTACAAGCACAAAACTGAATTTAAAAAAAAGATGTTTAGTTTTACCTGGTAGATTTTTCAAGGATAACAATGTTTGTAAAGTAAACACACTAAGGGCATTGATATATAATTTTTTTAAAAGAACAAAAATAGCTGAAGTATCTGTTACTTTTTGTCACTAAAAGATATTTGCCATTTTAATTTAGCAACATTCATTATAAATATGCATAAAGTTACAGATTAATCACCAATATAAGCAAAAGACAAATGTAAAGTAATATATATTTGAACTGTGTGGTGGGAAATAAATATAAAGAACTATATCAATAGAAGCTTTGAATACCTAGATGTGCTAAATACAATAAATAGACTATAATATGATAAATTAGAAAACAGGAATAATTTTAATGTATAACCACAAGTAACATAGTTCTTTTGAAAGTGAAAAATTAATTTTTAGAGAAAGCTATACATTTCCTCCAAAACAATGGATAAATATATCAAATCTTATGTCAGACTATTTATTAAAAATATCACCAGAAATGTGCAAAACATTTCAAAAACAATAAAATCCAAAAGAAAATGAATCCAGTACCAGAACAATTGACCATGACAAATTTTTAAGTATTTTGTGTTTCAAAGCACAGCATTTCATGGAAACAGCAGAGGTTACTTAGAAAAATGACTGTGTTTATGAAACGACAAGCATGAATATAATATTCTGATAGTTCATGATGTATTTAGAGATTGTAAAACTCTTGAAATAATATCAAGACTATTTTTTCTCCTAGGGTACTGTATTTTGGAACAATAGTCTAGATGTTGATAACAAGAATGGAAGATTTAATAATATGGGTATAATGAAGTTTATCACTATTTTAGAATATTAGTACACTGAATTATTGTATGTTCTTTATATATGATGACAGAGTGAGTGACAGAGACAGAAAGACAGAAAAAGACAGAATACAATAGATAAATTTAAAGACAGAGTCACCTTCACTTTCTTAATTATAATAGAGTAATTGCAAAGAAAGCACAACAAATACACAATTTTTGATCAGCCCAAAATATTTCATCTTGTTCCTTTCCTTTTTTTGTATTTTCTTGAGCTATAAATAAGCATATCTTTTCATTTTAGGAAAACAGTTTCTAAATCAATTTTAATTTTCCAAGTTCCCAGATATCTTAAATAAGTCTCGTTTCAAAAATTCTATGCTCATGTGTCATGGTCATATTAACAACATATTGATGTAAAATTTAGAAAATTATAGAATTCTCCAAGCTTGAAAATACACTGTTCTTTCCTTAATTATTTGACTATGTCATTGTTATTTTCAATTATTCCATTTTAAATATTAGTTTACTATTGTTAAAATTAATTTTAATATTTAGAATCAAATGTACCCATACTTATAAGTAAATTTAAGTAGAAATTTTTATGAACTTTGCATCAACTAAATCAAAGAGTTTTACTTTTTTTTTTTTTTTGAGTTGGAGTCTCACTCTGTTGCCTGGGCTGGAGTGCAGCGCATGCTCATGGCCACCTCAGCATCGACCTGCTGGGCTCCTGCTATCCTTCTGCCTCAGTCTTCCAAGTAGCCAGAACTACAGGTGTGCACTATCATGCCCAGCTAATTTGTGATTTATTGTACAGATGAACTTTCGCCAAGGTGCCCGAAGAGTTTTAAAGCTAAGACATTCTATACATGCTTATTAATAATTTTCTGGAAAAAAGTCATAAATTTTAGCAACTTATAGTAAAACCTAAGAGTTAAAAAATAAACTAAGAATTGGTGGCTGATTTTATAAGCATATATTTTACAAAAAGTACAATCAAGTATACAAATTATAATGAATTTTCTTTTTTTTTTCTTTTTCTTTTTTAGATTACATTGTTATATGATTAGATACTAAACTGGAATAATCAATGAATTGAAGATATAAATGTTATGTAATATGTGGTGACTATATTTTCTATAAGACCACCTCAGTCTCTTCCTGTATCAATTCAATAAATTATAATTCCATTTTTTGAAAATTGTGACTCATAATAAGAAAAAATGTATATCACAATCTAGTAACTAAACATATACACACACAGACAATTGGAACAATTTCTTTATAATAATAGTTACTCTATGTGTCATGCACTGTAATACCCCCATTCTTCAATTCTCTTTGAAAATGTTAAGCTATTCATCATCAACTAAATGGAACTTAATAATAACTAACACATTATGATCTGAGTTGTAAAAACACTTCTTTGGATGTTTTGAGTATTTTCTTCTGGATATTTCTCAAATCCTTTCTAGGTATTTTTTAATCGTTGTAGTCTGTCATTTCAAAGATATACTGAAGCCTCTGGAA
>NW_006951486.1:0-493 GCF_000164805.1 Carlito syrichta | reverse complement strand
GAAAACAGGAATAATTTTAATGTATAACCACAAGTAACATAGTTCTTTTGAAAGTGAAAATTTTATTTTTAGAGAAAGCTATACATTTCCTCCAAAACAATGGATAAATATATGAAATCTTATGTCAGACTATTAAAAATATCACCAGAAATGTGCAAAACATTTCAAAAACAATAAAATCCAAAAGAAAATGAATACAGTACCAGAACAATTGACCATGACAAATTTTTAAGTATTTTGTGTTTCAAAGCACAACATTTCATGGAAACAGCAGAGGTTACTTAGAAAAATGACTGTGTTTATGAAATGACAAGCATGAATATAATATTCTGATAGTACATGATCTATTTAGAGATTGTAAAACCCTTGAAATAATATCAAGACTATTTTTTCTCCTAGGGTACTGTATTTTAGAACAATAGTCTAGATGTTTATAACAAGAATGGAAGATTTAATAATATGGGTATAATGAAGTTTATCACTATTTTAGAAT
>NW_006951485.1:0-675 GCF_000164805.1 Carlito syrichta | reverse complement strand
CAGGGATCAAGCCACCAGCCTTCAGCTGGGCAACTGAAAGAAAAAAAGAAAAAAGGAAAAAAAAATAACTTTCATTTCTGTATGGAGTTGGGATCATTGTGAACATACGGAGATCATTTGTGAAGGAGGACGCAGGCTTGGGCCTAGAGTTCCCGAAAGAGGGTGGATTGGCAGACAATCAGGCTGTGGCTCTGGGAGGCCAAGGCATGTGACTGCTGAGCACAGGATTTCAAGACCAGCCTCAGCCACATAGCGAGTCCTCATCACTTTCCGGAACCCAAACAATGGAATCGCACATGGTGGCACCCACAGTCCTGGCTACAAGGGAACCGGTGGCCTCCGTCTTGAGGCATTCCTTAACATTGTTCCCACTGACAGAACGGTCAAGTCCAGGCTGGGCACTGTTACTCACAACCATCAGCCCTGCGCCCTGGGAGGCCGTGGTGGCAGGCTCCCTGAACCCAGGGGTTGGAGTCCAGCACGACCTCATCTCAGCAAGAGGTCCCCAAAATCGAGTCGGGCATGGTCTTCTCTGGAGTCCTAGCTGCTCAGGGGCCAAGGCTGGAGTACCACCTGAATCCCTCAGATGGTGTCCCCAGGAGACACAATTGTTCTGCCACTCCCCAGCCTGGGTGACGGAGACTCTGTCAACAAAATAGATGCCTCCCACTTGCA
>NW_006951484.1:0-773 GCF_000164805.1 Carlito syrichta | reverse complement strand
GAAAACATGTAACTAAATATATTAGAAGACACTGAATTACACACTTGATAAAGGTAAAATTTGTGTGTGGAATGTGAATTATATTTCAATTTAAAAAATAGCAGCATAGATCTACGATGATTCAGATGGTCAGGTACAGGAGGGAGTAGTCAGGCCAGGGCACGGATGGAGATGGACTGGAGCAAGGGGTTCATCCCTATTCCCTGTGATTGTACCCTGAAGGTTGCATTACTCCCCAAGAGGATCCTTGTGACTGAGGGCACTGCAAAGCCATCACTTCTGCCAAATAGGAGTCCTACAGCTCCAGATGCTGACTCCTCCTCAGAACGTTCAAGGGAATTTAACTTTTGTTTTTGAGTTTTACATTTCTTCTTGGAGAAGAGAGGCAGAAACTGTTGACAAGTTTGGAAATTGGAAGTGTAAATGAAAAGGAAGTCCCTGGGGAGAACCTGGGTACACAGCCACCTCAGCTCAATCACCTGGTGCTACAGAGGCTCTTGGCTCAGGAACTCTGCAGCAAAAGTGGCTGAAACAATTTGCCTTCTATCTCTCAGACAATAGAGAATTGCCAGAAGGAAGCAGTATAGGGAATAGGCTACCTCTTAATATATATCAACAAAAATGTTAGCAGGAAAGCATCAGTCTCTATTACCTATGTGTATAACACAGCAATAGTTTGGGCAATGGTTTTGACCCTAACTAGCATCTTGTTATAGGATAGTGTGGGCACTGCTCAAGAATTAAGAGAATGGACTGGTTCTATTTATAGAGAA
>NW_006951483.1:0-678 GCF_000164805.1 Carlito syrichta | reverse complement strand
TGATTTGCTAGCCAGCTAACTTTACTAGCTACCTACATACATAGCCCAATGGCTTGCAGTGGACTTAACTACCTAACCACCTAGCTAACTGATGTCCAGTGAGCTGACTTAATATGGTGACTTAAATAGCTAGATACCTACCTAGTCAGCTGACTTAACTAGCTGTTTAACAAGCTAGCTCCCTCACTAGCTATCAAATAGATAGCTGATTAACTAGCTGACTTAACTAGCTATCTAGCTGAGATCTAGCTAGCTCCCTAGATATCCAGCTGAATGAACAAGCTGAAATATCTAGCAAGCCACCTGTCTACACAACTGATGTAACTAGCTTTGTTTTGTTTTTTTTGAGTTGGTGTCTCACTCTGTCACCCAGACTGGAGTGCAGTGGCTGCTCCCAGCCACTGCAGCCTCGCCTACTGGGCTCTGGGGATCCTACAGCCTCAGCCTTCCAAGTAGCTGGAATTACAGGCATGCACTACCACGCCCAGCTGATTTTTTGATTAATTGTAGAGATGAGGTCTCGCTGCCCAGGCAGGTCTCGAACCCATGGGCTCAGGCAATCCACTCACCTCAGCCTCCCAAAACCACGGGATTACAGGCTGAGCCACCGAGCCAGGCTTGTAACTAGCTTTTTAATAGTTAGCCAGCTTGCTAGACAACTGACTTAATGAGCTGAAT
>NW_006951482.1:0-782 GCF_000164805.1 Carlito syrichta | reverse complement strand
TTTATTTTAGACAAAACTCACATATTCATTTTATATTAGAAAAAATAAATTGATTTAAGAATTAAAAATGTAAATATTACATGTGTGAGAATTTACAGCAAAATTCCCAAAAAAATGGTTTTTAAGATCATGCTTTCTGTACATTACCATGATGTGAGAGAGAATTTTCAAGCACAGACTGCTTGTATCCATTTTCAAAGGTTTGATTGCAAAACAATCAGGAAATCAAAAATTGTTTGATGCTCAAGCATAGTTTTACTCTGAGAAAAGTCACTAAATATCTTATTCTAATTTTGAATGGGGAACACTGAGAACTTCTATCAGAATCAATGCCAGTATGCAAGAAGAAATTACAACTTGATAATGTAAGAGAATCAGAGGGTCTCATAGCAATTAGGTAAAATGTCAGTAAATATTGTTTAAAATGAAAGATTAGAGAAACAATTTTAAAGATGTTTCCATATATAAATCAAGCTATTTTTGGTTTTTGCTTTTCCTTATGCCTATCATCCTATGATAACTCAATGATCTAATTCTACAAATTAATAATTAAGCCTTAGAATGATGATGTCATGAGCAGAATTAAGACAGTGAAAAATATACTTGAATTTGTTTTGAAAAATTAAATAAAGCAATACAAAAGAAAAAAAAGAAAGAAAATAGGAATAATAGTAAGTATAAGAGAAAATAATATTTCCTGGTTACTGTATCATATTTTGTATAAGGTTCATATTGAATGGTGAAAATAATGTCAGAAAGATGTTTGGTTAGCAAGTAACAAG
>NW_006951481.1:0-649 GCF_000164805.1 Carlito syrichta | reverse complement strand
TAGATTATCAACTGCGCATGGTGTGTTCAAAGGGTGACTGGCTTTCGAGTCAGAAAAAAATGGGACTGGGGGAAAGAAATGTCCCTGGGTGAGGGATGTATCCCTGGCTTTTCTTGGCATAAGGTCCTCATTGCTGAATTGGAGGGCCAGCCTGCCTGAGGCACATTTCTCACCCTGGAAAGGAGAGCCGGCACTAACCCAGCCAGGGAGCCTTGGGAACCATTGAACCAAAGCAGGGGTAGCCATTTGTGGGGGGTTGGAGGTGGAAGGTGCCGAGCATGAGGAACACTCATGTGTTGGGGAACCAGGGGGAAAGGACTGAGGGCAGAAGGTTTACAGGAGAATGGATTTCTTTGTTGACTTAGATTTTCTTTCTTTCATTCTTTCTTTTCCTGTCTCTCTCTCTCTCTCTTTTGTTTGCTCAGTAGGCAGACCTGGCTGCTCTCAAACTGCCAAACTCGGGCCATCCTCTTGGCCTGAGCCTCTCAAACTGCTGCGAAAACAGGTTTTTCATTTGGTCTACATCCTGGTCTTTTTGCCTGTTCTTAAACTCTGAGCCAGAAGAGATCTTCCTGCCAAGGCCTTATCTCACCTAGTTTTTCTGCGTTTGCCTTGGTGTTGAGGTGGGGACTTGCTATGGTGCCCAGCC
>NW_006951480.1:2203-2533 GCF_000164805.1 Carlito syrichta | reverse complement strand
CTGGCTTAACAAGGTGGCCCACTAGTCGGCCGTCTAGTCAGCTGGGTCAGTGATTTGACTTATGAGTTGGCCCACCAGTTAGCATGATTAATTAGTAGTCTGGCTGATTTCCTGACCTAACTAGTTGGCAGACTACTTGGCTGACAAGTTGGCTGGCCTAACTGGCCTCCTAGTTAGAAGATCTGACTTCTCAGCTGACAAGTTGGCAGCCTAGTTGTCTGATTGGTTAGCCAAAATAAATAGTTGGCTGGCTAGTCGGCCGACCGCCTGGCTGACAACTAGTCGGCCATCGAGTTAGTCGACTGGTCAGCTGAATTAACTAGTTGGACG
>NW_006951480.1:0-598 GCF_000164805.1 Carlito syrichta | reverse complement strand
CCGCTACCTATGTATCCTGCTGACTTGCCAGCTGACTTAACAACCTAGCTACCTAGCTAACCAGCGGGCTAGTCAGCTGAATTAACTATCTAGCTACCCAGATAGGCAGCTGGCTAGCCAGCTGACTTAACAAGCTGATTAACTTGGTAACCAGTTCACTTTACTAGCTGAGTTAACAAGCTAGTTTCCTAAGTAGGCAGCTGAATTATCCCCCTGAAATAACTAGCTAACTACCTAGGTAGCTATCTAGCTAGCTACCTAGGTAGCTATCTAGCTAGCTAGCCAACTTAACTAGCTGATTTAACCAGCTTGCCAACTGACAGAAATAGCTGACTTAACTAGCTAGCTAGCTACCTAGCTAGTCAGCTGACTTAACTAACTGAAATATCTAGCTATCCAGCTGTTTAGCCATCTGAATTGACTAGCTTTTTGACTAGCAAGCAAGCAGCCTAGCCAACTGACTTAACAAGTTGATGAAATTAGCTAGGAAGCTGGTAAGTAGGCTGAATTAACTACTTGACAAACGAGCTAGGCAGTTGGCCAGCCAGGTGACTAAACTAACTGACTTACTAATTATCCATCTGGCTAGCCAGCTGAC
>NW_006951479.1:0-740 GCF_000164805.1 Carlito syrichta | reverse complement strand
TTTGTTACAGGAATAGGTCCATTGGCCAATGTATCAGGTCAGAGAATAAAATCCTCAAATTCTTAACCAATTTATCTTTGAAAAAACCTCCAAGATCCACTTGGTAATGGAGAACATATTCAGTAAATGTTGCTGTGAAAAGGTTGACAACATGAACATAGTTTAAACAGAACGCATAAATATCAACATACACATTACAGTTAAGTGGACTGGAAGCTAATTCCTCTTCAGAACACTAAATACTCATGCCATAAGAGGTAAGTAGGATCTAATCTAATTAATATACATCTGCAAAACAAAAGAAACCATCAGAAGAGAAGAGATACAACCAACAGAATGGGAAAAATGATTCTCCAACTACATATCTGAAAAAGCATAACATCTAGTACCTACAAAGAACTCAAACACTCAGAAAATCAGACAAACATTCCCTTTGAAAAGTGTGCAGAATACGTGTTGGACACTTTTCCTAAGAAGAGATACAGGCAGCCAACACAGACATGAAAATTCCTCAGCCTCACTCATCATCAAAGAAATGCAAATGAGACCAATTTGAAAAACCACACACCCACTATATGACTGGTCATCATTACTAAAACAAACAATAACAGAGGCTGGTAATGATTTGGGAAAAAATAAATGCTTTCTACACTGCATGTGGACTGAAGAAGTAGAGCAACATCGTTGGAAAAGTGTGTGGTGGTTTGTAAAGGGACAAGATATCGACCTACCGTGTGAGA
>NW_006951478.1:0-811 GCF_000164805.1 Carlito syrichta | reverse complement strand
AAGTCAGAGCACAGGAGCCCGCTCTTGGTCCGTGCAGTCTCCAGCAGCTGGGCTCCTGTGATCCTCCCCGCAGTGACCAGCCGAGTGCCTGGTATGACAAATGGGTGTCCCAATGCTCAGCTCATTTTTTGGCTTTTTGTAGAGATGAGGTCTCGGTAAGGTGCCCGGGCTGGTCTCGAACATAGGGGCTCTGGCCATTCTCTTGCCTCAATCTTCCAGAGTGCTGTGATGACAGGCGTGAGCTCCTACGCCTTTCCTCCATAACCCATTCTGGGCACCACCACAAGTCCCTCTCCCTTCTGACGACCTGGGACCCTAGAGAGTGTGATCAGAGTCCTCACCTGACCCCTCCCCAGTAGAACACCTGTGTCTGGGGCATGTCTCCACTGGGGTGCCCACTTCTCCACCTGCTTCGTTCCCAGGGGCTATCTCAGGGAAAGGGAGGGCATGACTCTCAAAACTTTGGGGGGCGGGAACGGCCAGGTGACCCATGCCTGTCTCCTTGGCACATTGAGAGGCTGAGACGGGAAGATGGCCGGACCCTGGGATCTCGAGACCAGGCTGGACACCATAGCAAGCCCCCTCCTTGATGCTAAACAAAACCAAAAAAGCATTGGGTGAGGGCAGGCATCAGAGTTGAAGACCAGGCAGGAAGACCAGGATGTTGACCAAATGGAAAGCCTGTGATGGCCACAGTTTGGGAGGCTCATTTATGTATGGAGTTGGGATCATAGTGAACAGACAGATTATTTGGAAGGACACCCCAGCCTTGGGCCTAGAGTTCCTGGAAGATAGTGGATTAGCAGACAAT
>NW_006951477.1:0-749 GCF_000164805.1 Carlito syrichta | reverse complement strand
TTTAAAGTAAAAAAAAAAAAACTATAAACAATTAAAGTCAGTTGCATGCTTTACAGTTTCCATGTTGGGTTTCATTCCCAACAAGTGAAGATAATCATGTGTTCACACCTATCGAAAAATTTATCCAGGGATAAGTTATCATTCAAGAATCCTCTAAACGTGGTAGTGTTTTTTTTTTTGTTTCAAGGCAGTGTTTATTGAGAGGACTGAGAATCTCCCAAACTGAGAGGGGACTTCAAGAGGTTGCCCAAGAAGTAGTCTTTTATTAGTATGGTCACGGAGACATGTTGACGTTTGGTTATAGAACAACCAAACAGTATTTTAGCACTTTCTTTAGTTTAGAAACTTTTGGATATTTTTAGTGTTGTGCAATAGCGTTTGAGCAGTGTTTCATAAGGCTATGATAGTTTGGTGTTTTATGTTTAGGTCTTTGATCCATTTAGAATTAGTGTGTATGGTGATAGATAGGGGTCCTGTTTCAATCTTGTGCATTTTGTCAGCCTTTTCCCAGCACCATTTACTTTATATGTTCTCCATTACCCAGTGGGTCTTGGAGGTTTTTGATCCATTTAGAATTAGTGTGTATGGTGATAGATAGGGGTCCTGTTTCAATCTTGTGAAGATGTCCATCGTACCTAAGGCAATCTACAAATTCAATGCAATACCCATCAAACTACCAGCAACCTTCTTCTCAGACCTAGAAAAAACAACACAGGAAATCATATGGAAACACAAACGTCCAAGAATCC
>NW_006951476.1:0-838 GCF_000164805.1 Carlito syrichta | reverse complement strand
GGGGAGGGAAAGGGGAGAGGGAGAAAAATCTACAGAAATGAAGCAAAACCAAAAGAAGAGTATGGGTCTCTCCCAGACGCCTGGGAGAGCAGACACTGAGAAAATTGACTTTGGAATACAAACAATGAAAAGTCCCCAGAATGAAGGGTCTCAAAATGCAAATGTAGATATCAAAACAATAATGGAGAGACTAAAAAGAATTGAGGAGACACAAGAAGAAACTAGGAAGGAGCTGATATCTGAGATAACAGTAATAAAGAATACTGTGAATGAAATAAATAACAAATTGATAAGCATGGAAAGCAGAATTACCCAAGCAGAAGAAAGAATCTCAGAGCTTGAGGACCAAAATATAGAAATAACCCAAACTCTTAAAAACACAGAAAATAAGCTAAAAAAGACAGAACAAAACCTTCAAGAGATGAGTGACTACCTCAAGAGGCCTAACCTAAGAATAATCGGACTCCCTAAGGCAGAAAGAGAAACAGAGACCACATTGGAACAAACTTTCCACGAGATCATTCAAGAAAATTTCCCTCATCTGATCAGTGATACAAAAATTCAAACACAAGAGATTCAGAGAACCCCCGCAAGACAACAAATGAGAAGACCAACTCCTAGACACATAATAATTCGCCTAAATAAAGTAGGCACAAAAGAAAAAATCCTAAAGGCAGCAAGAGAAAAAGGCCAGATCACCCACCATGGAAGACCAATCAGAATAGCAGCAGATTTATCTGCAGAAACCCTGCAGGCTAGGAGAGCTTGGAGCCCTATCTTCAAAGTCCTAAAGGATAAACAATTTCAACCAAGAATAACCTACTCGGCCAAGCTAAGC
>NW_006951475.1:0-891 GCF_000164805.1 Carlito syrichta | reverse complement strand
AAATTCAAAAACTACCCAGACATGATTGCATGTCTGTGTAGTTCTAGATACTTGGAAAGCTGAGGCAGAAGGATTGCCTAAGTCCAACAGATCGAGGCTGCAGTGGCCTTGAACATACCACTACACTCCAGCCTGGGCAAGAAGAGTGAGACTCCCACTCAAAAATTAATACTAAATTACTATAACTTTTGGCCAAAAGATCTCAGAATGAATGTTGTGTTCCACCTGTGTGCCTTGACATCTGATACCAATTTGTCCCAAATACTTGGGATGCTATGGAGGATGGATTCTTTTATCTAAGGAGATTGAGACTGCAATAAGGTGTGATTATGCCAGGGCACTCTGGCCTGGTTCAGAATGAGGCACACCTAACTGGGCGTAGTTGTGCATGCCTGTAATTCCAGCTACTTGTAAGGCTGAGGCACAAGGATCTCTGGAGCCCAGCAGGTTGAGGCTGCGGTAGCCAGAAGTGGGCACTTCACTCTAGTCTGGGTGACAGAGTGAGACTCTAACCCCCCCCCAAAAAAAGAATGACACAACAAATGAACAAAAAAGCGCAGAACCTCAGGCTAAATTCATGTATTCTGAATCAGAGTTTGCATTTTAACAAGATAATCAATTAATTGTTGTACAAACTAAAACTTGAGGAGAATCTTCTGACTTACCAGAAGCAGTATATGTAACGTGTTCTGTGTGATATAAACAGTAATTTTAAATGTATGTGCCTGTGTTGGTGTACATTTTATGCTGTTTCACTCACAAAAATAGAGAGTCTACACTGGCTGAGTGGACTTTATTTCATCCTTTATTATGCATTAGAGTGTATTTCTGTGTTATCAATTTTTTTATTACATGATAATAGTTGTCAGCCGGGCTCGGAGGCTCAGCCTG
>NW_006951474.1:0-695 GCF_000164805.1 Carlito syrichta | reverse complement strand
AACTTGTTAAGATTCCAGATCTATATTATCTTAGAAACTGAACCTTGAGATTCAGTGTACCAAAATACTATCAGAAGGCTGAATGCATAATAAATCTTAAAAATTTTAGAAAATAAATCAGTATCGTGATTTAACACAGCATTTTCCATTATTAAAATTTGTGTAAATTTTCTTGGTGCACTCTGTATTTTCTGCTCGTTAATTTTGATTAAATGTTACAGATGTGCAATCCTTAGAGAAAATTTTTCCTTATATAATTGAAGGAAATATAAAATCACATTCCCTTTATATTTTTGCCCAATTTATATTTGTAAAAGAGTATTTCCATTGAATATCCTAGTCTTTTCTGTACCTAAGACATAATGCTGTATTCTGCAACTAAGTGTCCAAATATTCTGATACTTTTAATCACCAAGCATTTACAATGAGACACACAGAAATAAGAGAATTTGGAGGCCAATATATATAATCCAAAATAACATGGAGATGTGCAAAGTAGTAAGTATTTGGGCTCTGCATTAGTATAAAAATTTAGGCAATTGAAAATTCTGGAAAAGGGATTATGATCGTAGCAAAAGCAATGCTTAAATCCTGTAGGAAAATTGCTAAAAGGTTGTTGAACAATACTCAAAACATCCAAAAGTTTCTAAACTAAAGAAAGTGCTAAAATATTCTTTGGTTGTGCTACAACGAAG
>NW_006951473.1:0-663 GCF_000164805.1 Carlito syrichta | reverse complement strand
TTAAAAAATATTTGGTGGTAGAGTTATAAATAATGGGCAATTTTTGCTTATATTGCATGTGCATTATTCTCTTTTTGAGGATAGAAGCAAAGACATTTGTTGACATTATCTTAAACAAAGGACAGGCAAAACATTCACATATACGTATATGTATATGTATATGTGATTGTACATATTTACATGGCCTGGAGGAATATGTGGAAGGAAATACCAAGGATGTCAATATTTGTTATGAGGTAGAAACAGGCAAAAAAGAAAGAAAGAAAGAAAGAAAGAAAGAAAGAAAGAAAGAAGGAAGGAAGGAAGGAAGGAAGGAAAGAAAGAAAGAAAGAAAGAAAGAAAGAAAGAAAGAAAGAAAGAAAGAAAGAAAGAAAGAAAGAAAAGGCTTGTTTCTCTCATATATAAAAGAAGACCAGAAGTAGACAATCCAGTGTGGAAGCTGTATGAAGTCACCAGGGATAGAACCTTCTTTCAGGTCACACTCCTTATTCCATGTTATGTCCCTGTCCTCATGATCTGAGATGAATGTTAGAGCTCCAGCTGTCATACTGATGGGGAAAGAAGGAAGGAGAAGGAAGGGAGGAGGGAAAGAAAGGCTGGTCTTTAGTAGAGTGCTCAAGAAGTCTCACAGAACTATTGTGATGTCATCTCATTGGCCAGAAT
>NW_006951472.1:0-982 GCF_000164805.1 Carlito syrichta | reverse complement strand
ATCCATTTACACCTGAAGTTACTATAACAAAGGAGTTATTTCTCACAGTATGGTACTTGTTTCTGTATGCATTTTAGATTTTTTGTCATTTTCTGTATCATTATCTTCTTTTGCATTCAGTTGATATTTTTGTACCAAAATATTTAAAATTCTTTCTCATTTTTTTGTATATTCCATAGTTATCTTTGTGATTACCATGGGGATGACATTTGATATCCTGAAGTTCAACTACTCTTATTAGAACTTATATCAGCTTAACTTCAATTAACTTAAAAAAACTCAGCTCACAGTTTTGTCCCTACCTCATTTGCTTGTTAATGTCATAAAGTGACATCTGTATACACTGTGTTCCCCAAAACATATACTAATAAGGCATGCCTAGTTTTATTGTGCTTCACTTTAATGTACTTCACGGATTCTGCTTTTTTTTTTTTTTTTGAGTTGGAGTCTCACTCTGTCTCCCAGACTGGAGTGCAGTGGCACTCACGGCCACTCCAACATCAACCTGTTGGGCTCTGGTGATCCCTCTGTCTCAGACTTCCAAGTAGTTGAAACTACAGGTGTGCTCTACATGCCTGGCTAATTTTTAAAAAATTTCTTGTAGTTGCCCAGACTGGTATCAAACCCATGGAATCTGACAATCCACTTACCTCGGCCTTCCAAAGTGCTGGGATTATAAGCTGAGTCACTGAGCCTGGCTGGATTCTGCTTTTTTTACACATTGAATGTTTGTGGCAACCCTGCTTGGAGCATCTATCACAGCATGCGGTCACTTTGTATCATGTCTCTGTGTCACATTTAGCTAATGCTCACGCTATTTCAAACTTCTTCATTTTGATTATAGCTATTTTGGTGATCAATGTTTGGTGATTTCTGGTGTTACAATTGTAATTATTTTGGAGTGCCACACACTTATTCGCCACAAGTAGAGAGTGAACTTAATCAGTGTTGTATTTGGTTTACTGTTTCACCAAGCAGCAGT
>NW_006951471.1:0-823 GCF_000164805.1 Carlito syrichta | reverse complement strand
TGGGAGGATCACCTGAGCCTGTGATTTCAAGGCTTGCAGTGAACAACAGTCGTGTTCCCGGGCCCCAGCCTGGGTCACAGGGTGAGACCCTGTCTCCAAAAACATCAAAATCGAACACACATTCTCAACTTTGCAAAGTGTGTTCACAGGGCGACTGGCTTTAGAGACAGAAAAAGTGCGACTGGGGCAAATAAATTTTCCCAGGTGAGGGATTTGTTGCTGTCCTTTCTTGGCAGAAGGTCCTCATTGCCGCGTTGGAGGGTCGGCCTGCCTGTGGCACATTTCTCACCTCAGAGAGGAGAGCCGGCAGGAACCTGGCCAGGGACCCTCTAAAACACCCACACTAAAGTGATAGCAGCCATTTTTTGGGAGTTATGGCTGGAAGACACTGAGCTTTGGGGACCCTCACATGTTGGAGGAGCAGGGGAGAAAGATGGGCCAGAAGGATTGGAGGAGATTGGATTTCTTTCTTTCTTTCTTTCCTTTTCTCACTAGATTGGTCAGGCTGCTCTCAAACCACCAAAGGGGCCATCCTCTCAGCCTGGGTATCTTAAACTGCTGCAATCACAGGCTTTCCATTTGGTCAATATCCTGGGCGGTGTGGGGTGGTTGGTTGCTATTGCGTCCAGCCTGGACTCGAACTCCCAGGTTCCTGACATCTTCCCATCTCGGTCTCTCCAAGTGCCAAGAAGGCAGGCGTGGGTCACCCAGCCATAACTGACCCCCCAAAGGTTTGAGATTCATGCCCTACTTTCCCCAAGGTGGCCGCTGGAAGAAGTGTGGGTGCCACACTGGGGAATGAGGCAGGAGGAGAGGTGGGCAC
>NW_006951470.1:0-662 GCF_000164805.1 Carlito syrichta | reverse complement strand
AAAGGCTCACCAGAGCTGATGAGGCAATGCTGCAGTGGCCAGGAGTGAGCCACCATCCTCCAGCCTGGGTGATGGAGTGAGACTCTGACTCAAAGAAAAAAGGAAAAAGGGATAAAAAAAGAAGAGAATTCATTTATATTTGGATTTGGCATTATCATCGTGAACAGACAAAGATCATTTGGGAAGGATCCCCCAGGCTTGGGCCTAGAGTTCCTGAAAGATGGTGGATTGGCAGACAATTGAGCAGTTGCTTTGAGAGGCTGAGGCAGTGGACTGCTGAAGCCCGGGAGTTTGAGACCTGCCTGGGCCATGTGCGAGACCTAGTCACTCCAGGATCACAAACACAGAAGTCATGCATAGTAACACCTGCAGTACTGTCTAAATGGGATGCAGTGGCCTTCATCCTAAGGCCTTCCTTTGTGTTGCCCCCATGGACACAATGTGCGAGTCCAGCCTGGGCACCATTGCTAACGGCCGTCAGCCCTGCATCCTGAGCCCAGGAGATGGAGACCACCCTGGGCGATGTGGGAAGACCTCATCTAAGTGAGAGGTATCCAAATTCGAACCAGGCACGTTGGTCCTCGGACTCCCAGATGCTCAAGGGCCAAGGTGGGAGTAGCACATAGGCCCTGCAGGTCAAGAACCTGGGAGCCACGTTCATA
>NW_006951469.1:0-780 GCF_000164805.1 Carlito syrichta | reverse complement strand
TGAAGACATTTTGTGGTATCATTCCTTTAACTTTGTATAATTAACATAGTTGATTTGGTCCAATTTGTCCAGGTGATAAATAGGATGGTTTTATAAGTTAAGAGGTTGCTTTGTCTTCTGTTTTTTTCTGACTATCAAACAAGACAGTTTTTGGTGTGTAATAAATATTTCATAATTAGATACAAATATTTCTCTTAGAATCAGTTGGTGGCTTTATGTAAGAGACTGAAGATACCCAGAGTGGTGAAATGGCATTGATTCTACATGTGGATTATTTAAACTGTCCACTCTCATACTTTGCATGATACGTGTATTACAAATTGTATTTTTACAATTCTCTTAATAAATTAGCTCAGAAAAATAAAACCAAATGCTGAGTGTTCTCACATATAATTGAGGACTAAATACTGGGTACACGCAGACTTCAAGATGAAAATGGCAAACACTGGGGACTGATGAAGGGGGAAGGAGGGAGTCAAGCATAGAAAAACTGCTTATTGGACACCATCATTCGTGTTTGGGTGATGGGTTTAACAGAAGCTTAAATCTCATCATTACTCGATATACCCATGTAACAAACCTGCAGGTGTACCCACTAAATTCAAAAGAGAAAAAAAAAAATAGAAAGTCATGTAGAAGAAAATATATCTTTACATCTCATTTAATGAAAATGGGTCATCCTACAGTTTTTCATCCTGGCCATATTCACCATGAGAATCTGAGAATGTGATGGAACAGCGGAGCCTGGACTTGCTGTCTTGAGTTACAGAAGCAGAATAG
>NW_006951468.1:0-754 GCF_000164805.1 Carlito syrichta | reverse complement strand
TAAAAGTAAGTCACTGGACTAGCCAGATATTCGAGGAATGGAATGCTAATCCTAACAGGTGTGATGAATGGGGAGGGAGGATTGAGAATACAGAGGACTGGAGAGAGAAAAGATTTGGAATAAGGACTTCACTGAAGAAATCAGACCTTTATGAAGGGTCCTGGTGGCTAAAGACATCACAGTATGCCATTATAAAATGAAGAGGGATGAATGAAATAGCAACAACATAATGAATGAATGTGTGTGTGTGTGTGTGTGTGTGTGTGTGTGTGTGTGTGTGTGTGTGTGTATTTCATAACTATTGTTTGGTTGAAGAAACATAAATACATATAAATTTATATAAATTTTAACACAAACTTTTTAATTGCAACCTTAGCATCTGTTGTAAGTATAATGATTACATTGTTATGCACTATTTTACAAGGAAGGAATGTGAAGCCAGAAGTTCTGCCATAAACTTGCCTTCAGTCAGACAACTGATCAACAGTAGAGCTGTTCAACAAAGCAGGCTTCTCTCAGTTTAATGTAGTTCCCAGGAAAGAAAAAGCAAATTTCCTCCATGCTCTTTCCCTTCCCCTGCCTGCCCTGTGTCAAACTCTGTGCCACATGCTGGTGCTACTCAGGAGGTCAGAGCTCAGTGGTGGTGTGAATAGACATGATACATACAACTTGTGGACAGTGACTCAAACGTGGCATGTGATGAGCAAAAATAGAGGGATATGCCCAGTGCAAGGGGCACTCAAAGTTCACATGT
>NW_006951467.1:2172-2686 GCF_000164805.1 Carlito syrichta | reverse complement strand
TTAACTAGATAGCTGAATAGTTAGCTGACTTGCTAGCTGACTTAACTAGCTATCTGGATACCTAACTGACTTAAATAGCTGACTAGCAAGTTGGCTGGGTAGCTGGATAACCAGCTGACTTAACTAGTTATCCAAATATTTGTTTACACTACTAGCCATCTGGCATAACTAGCCAGCTTCCTGGGTGGTTAGCTGGCTAGGGAGCCAGCTAGCCAAATAGAGGCCTGTCCAGCTGGCTAGCCAGATAGGTCAGTTAGGCAGCCTGCTGGCTGGACAGTCGGATTGCCGGCTAGCTTAACTAGCCAATCACCTAGCTGGTCAGCTGGCAAGACAGCCAGATTAACTAGCTGGCCACCTACCTGACAAGCCTACTAACCATCCAGCTAAACTTGCCAGCCAACTAGCTAGCCAGTAGCAAACCAGCTGAATTAACTAGCCGACTTAGCTAGATAGCCATCCAGCTAGCAAGCAGAGAAACTAGCTTGCTACCTAGCTAGCCAAGTGGGAAGCCAGC
>NW_006951467.1:0-739 GCF_000164805.1 Carlito syrichta | reverse complement strand
TTTAACTAGCTAGCTACCTAAGTCGCCTGCTGTCTTGCCAGCTGTCTTAACTACCTAGCTATCCAGCTTGCTAGTGAGCTGACTTAACAAGATTACTTAAGTAACTAGCTAACTGGCTAGCCAGATGACTTAATTAGCTAGATACACAGCTAGACAGCTGGCTAGCCAGCTGATTTAACTCGCTGTCTTAACTAGCTAGCAAGCTGACTTAGCTAGCTAAATTAACCAGCTAGCTACCTAGCTAGCCAGTTGTATTAACTAGCTGGCTCAACTAGATTGCTATATAGTTAGCTATCTAGCTAGCCAGCTGACTTACCTAGCTGACTTAACTATCTAGCTAGCTGATATAACTAGCTGACTTATATAGCTAGCTTCCTAGCTAGCCAGCTGATTTTACTAGCTGAAATAACTAGCTAACCAGATGGATAGCCATCTGACGACTAGCTTTTTAACTAGCTAATCAGCTGGATAACCAACTGACTTAATGAGCTGTCTTAACTAGCTTGACAGATAGTTGACAGCTGACTTAATTAGCTGACTTACACAGCTAGTCAGCTGCCTAGCCAGCTGACTTAACTAGCTGGCTCCCTATTTAACCAGCTGGCTAGCCAGCTGGTTTTCCTAGCTGACTTAAGCTTGCAAGCTGGGTAGCCAGCTCATTTAACTAGCTAGCTACCTACCTAGCCAGCAGGCTAACCAGCTGACTTAACTAGGTGACTTGAACTGCTAGCCTGCTGGT